>NC_045696.1:14467272-14767272 GCF_009834535.1 Camelus ferus | reverse complement strand
TGTCTCTTTTGTTTTGTTTTCTTGTTTGATTTTGTTTTGTATTTAACTTCTACAGTGAAAGTCAATCTTCAGTGTCCACTGCAATAAGTGGGGAATACCCCAAATAGAAAGGTTTCAAATGCTAAAAAGATGTATAAATTCTGTCCAACTCATAATGCTTTTCTAGTCTTTTACAAGTGAACTTGGATAAGTGATAGACAACCTGTCTGAATTCAGTCCAAGTTTTCCTCTCTTGAAGATAATTACATCTGAATGTTAGAAAATTTGGAATTTTCCTAGATTTATTGATTTATTATTTGTACCCTTATTTTTTCTTTTCTTTAGGTTGTTCTTGTGGATTTTAGAGAGGAGAATAAATTAAATATCCTTTTGTTGAACTAATATTTATTAGACTTTCCTTGTTTGAAATTAGGAGAGAGAACATATATTATGCAAAGGCTTTTTTTTAAAGGCTTTTGATTGAATAAAACATTATTTTGTTTAAAAGCATGTGATTAGTCAGTGCTCTCCAGAGAAACAGAACCAGTTGGGGGTATATATATATATCCCTAATATTAATAAAACATACTAATACAAATTCTTGTATATAACTTTGTTGTTGTTCTCAATACTTTACAGCAAACATCCACAAAATCCCAGTGGCATATGATAGTAGGTAAGTTTTTATTTCTCACACGTGGGCAGACCAGCTGGAGTTTCGGGTGACCATGTCTGGGCTGGGCTAGGTGGTTCCGCTTTATCCTGAGGCAGTGAGCACCTCTGCCCGTCGCTGTAGGTTTCTGGGTCAGTTGGGTCTCGCATCCTTCTTGGACCAGAAGAGTGCCTGGCAGACAGAGGTATAATAGAGCAAGCACAAGCACACAAAGCCTCTGAGCACGTAGGCTCAGCACCGTGCGTTAATACTTCCACCCACACGCCATTGGCCAAAGCAAGTCACACAGCCAAGTCGAAAGCCATGAGAACAAAACAGATGAACAATCACATTCTGCCACAACAAGGCTACTTTACGGGTGCAGAGGACGGGAGGAGAGAGGTGCTGGGTCCAGCCGCCCAATCTATGACGAGAGGACAGCCTAGGAAAATAAGATGACCACCTTCAGAGTCTATAAACCTAGATTTAAATGCCAGCTTTGTTCATTACCATCAGCTGTAAGATGGAGATGGCATTTATTTAACTTGGTTCTTGTAAAAGTCATGAGATAATAAGTAGGATGGATCTGGCGCATGTAGTAGATCAGTAAAAAGCAGCTCAATGCCTGTTAACATACAATTTGGGGATATAACTACGTGCTGATAGCCAGCTGCCAATAATAATTTAGAAAACGATAAATCCTATTTAGCTAACTCCTCCAAACTATGTGTCTTTGCCACTTTACTATAATACTCTTTCATAGCTCAGGTTTCTGAGAGATGAATTGTGTTGCTCAGTACATCCATATTAGACCCTTTTAAAGGGAGGTTAATTTTCTTTTTTTTAAGTCATAATTAATAAACCCTCTAGCCTTTGTGTGAGTTATCATAAAGCAACAACACCACTATCACTTTTAGATTGGTGTCCCTCACTCTGAAGACCTTTAGAACTATAAATTATCTGGGTGACACAAAAGGTTGGCCATTATTTCCCCTAATTCACTCTTCAGCCTCAGCTTCTGGCAAGGGGTACAATTAGATTGCATTGTAATGAAGACTCTCTCTTTGACCAAACAAACCTGAGTCAGGCTCCTCTGGGCCCACTTGTCCACTAAGCTTTGACCTTAGCTTCCAACCTTTTTGGGCCTGCAGAGACTGTTTTAGCAAGAATCCTGCTAAATCTGCTTATAGAAAACTCTTAGTACCTGAGCATTTGCCATAGCTGGTCACCCTGCTCTGCCTTCAGCAAGGTCAGTTTAGCAAGAACTCCCTCCTACCCTGGATGCCTCCTCTTAGTCATTTTCCATTCACTGACCCTTACTTTCACCCTCATCTGCTCTTTGGCTATAAATCCCCTCTTGCTCTTGCTGTATTCAAAATTCATCCCAGTTCTGCACTGAGGGTGCTTTCCCCTATTACAATATCCCTGAACATAATCTGTTTTTACCTCTTTAACTAATTTAACTCCTATTCAGGCAATGGTTTTCTCTAATGGGTGGATACTTAATGTAGCAAGTGGTACCATCAGGAAAATAAAACAACTGGGATGACAGACCTGACAGGGGTCCCTTTTGATGCTTCAAAAAGAACTCAAGAACTATGAACTAGGATCCATAATGCAGACAATTTCAGAAGATTCTACAAACTTGAAACTACATTTGTAGATACTGCCAGTAGTTTATTGCCTATTTCCCAGTTGGGATTGATTATAAATTACAACTATTGAAACAACATGAGTTCTTAGGTATTCCTTTGGGATTGGCAAAGAGAGGAAACTGAAGACATAGGTTGTCACTCTACAGCCAGCCTTTAAGGGAGGAGGGCAGAGAGATAAGAATAGACGAAGGCAGGCGTGGAGAAGAGGGAGGCGAGCCCTGGACCATGGAAAGGAAATCCCCTTCCTGCAGGGGATGGGGGGACTTGGCTTGGGGCTCAGAGGTAAGCTGGGGGTGTAAGCACATACAGTTCTTGAAGAGATACTACTATTGCTATGTATATCAATATTCATACTTCTATTACAAGTTTTAGCCAATAATTTGGTTCCATATATATTAATTTTTCTGATCCTTGTAACCTCATAAAGCAGTAATTATTTCCACCATTTATAGATTAAGTTACTGAGCCTAATTAGATGTACTAATTTGCTTTCTGCATCTGCAATATTGTGATTTATAATAAAAAATATCTATTTGGTCATAGTCATGGTTCCTGGCACAAAGCTCCTAAAGTCTTTGGGATTTCCTATGATGAGAGTGATAAAGCTGTCTTTTGTTACCTTACTGAGGTGACTGTTGAAACTAGCTAAGGATTGAGGCTGGCTGCCAGTGGAGCTAACCTTATATTAGAGGATTAGAACTCTCATTCCCATCCACTGACCACTGGGGAAGGAAGAGGGGCTGGAGGTGGAATAAACTGCCAATGACCATTGATTTAATCAATCAATATTATGTAATGGAGCCTCCATAAAACCCCAAAAGGATGGGCTCAGAGAGCTTGCAAGTTGGTGAACTAGAATGTTTCTGCATACCACCATGGCAGCCCCAGGATTCCATGAGGACAGAGGTTCCTTTGTTCAGGACTTCACCCTACAGTATCTCTTCATCAGGCTGTTGATTCTGTATCCTTTGATATCCTTTGTAATAAACTGGCCATATAAGTAAACTGGTTTCCTTGGGTTCTGTAAGCTGCTGTAGCAAATTTCTTGAACCCAAGGAGGGGGTCATATAATCTTCCGATTTATAAACAGTTGATAAGAAGCACAGATAAGAACCTGGACTTGCATCTAAAGTGGAGGCTGGTCTTGTAGGACTGGACTCTTGCCTTGTAGATTATGATGCTGCCCCCAGGCAGATAGTGTCAGAATTGGGTTGAATTGTAAGATGCCCAGTTGGTGCTAGAGACTTGCTTGATGGTGTGGGGGAAATCCCCACATGTTGTAGTTGGAGTCAAAATCTTGAGCATCGCTCTGGGCAAGTTGCTGAGCAATGTTGAGTATTTCCAGGACCTCTCTCATGATCCCTTGAACCCTCTTTTTGAAGAAAGAAATACGAAGGTCACTATGATCCGGGATGGGTTGACCAAGAAAAAGTCAGGACAAACTAACCTTTCCCACCTTTTTAAGAGAGTCATTAAATTTATGAAACAGAGAATACTGTAGGCATTGTGTTTCTTAATTTCAAGATGAAATATATCTTAATTAGCCTAGAGCAGTTGATATTATCCTGTTTTGTCTAGGAGTGCTGTACTCCTGAATAGGGGCTAGGAGGGAGCAGTTCAGCTGGGTTCAAAGCCTTTTATCGAGCACCACCCAGGGGAGTAACTCTAATAACTGGAGTTTCTGAATAAGAGGAAAATGTGTTCTTAAATCACCAGTCTAACTCAGCAATAAAAAAGAATGAATTATTGATACACATAGCATCTTCAATAGATCTCAAAGTCAACCTCAAAAAGTTACCTACTGTGTGATTTAATTTACACAACATTCTTGAAATGACAACCTTATAGAAATGAAGAATTGATCAGTGGTTTTCAGGAGTTAAAAAGGAAGTGGGGGTGGCAGGGAAGTAAATGCAACTACAAAAAGTAGCAAACAATGAAAATATCCTGTATCTTGACCTGAGGGTAATCACACAAATCTATACATGGGGTAAAAGGGCGTAGGACTAAACATAGGCATAAACACATACTTAAATAAATGCATGTAACTGGTGACACTTGAGTAAGTCAATGGATACCAATTTCTTGGTTGTAATACTGTCCTATACTTAGTTGCCATTGTGTGAAACTGGATAATAGGTATAGAACCTCTCCTTACTAGTTCTTACAGCTGTATGTGAATCCACAATCATATCAAAACAAAAGGTTAAAAAAAAAAATCACCGGCTAGAAGAAATAAATAGTTGATATACTTTAAGTTTCTGCTCTTGGTCCTTTCAGTGAACATTTATAGCTAAATTGATTGAATATTTAGGAACCAAACTCATCCAGTTTGGCATCCAAAGCTAACAGACTTAGCATTCAAGATCCACAGTTATTACACAGAATAGGAAAAAAGAATGTCTGAACATGTTAAGATCACTTGTGTTTATTGAAGTCTTCCTAGGGCCAGGCGGTAGTTCAGACAAGTGGGAACCATCTCAGTTGCTCTTTTCCAAAATCCTGTAAGGAAGTTACTAACATTATTCCCTTTGTACAGATTAGGAAACTGATTTCTTAGAAAGTTAAGTATTTTCCTCCAAAGTGAAAAATGCCAAGGGGCACAGTTAACCCTCATCCCAGGTTTAGATCTACCTGATTCCACAGGTTCTTTCCATTTAACTATTTTGCTTTTATTTAAAAAAAAAAGATAATTCCACAAAGATACGATAAAAGAGAACTGGTTTAAAATGAATTTCACAGACACACACATACACATGCATTTACCAACTAGAAATGTTGGTCATTCAAAAATTTGGATACAAGCTAAATATACAAAAATAGTACTAGATGTTAAGAAGAGAAGTTGCAAATTTAAATCAGAATGGATACTTGTTTCTGTACATATTGTGTCTTAATAGAGATAACAGCTATTTTATACTCATCTGAAGTTTAAACCTAGGCATCATATTTAAAATAACATTCACAAGTAATAGTTATAAAAGGAAGACTACACTGAGGATAATCTGCTTGAAGGCAGGTTCTCATTCCGTTTTTGAAACCCTAACCTCGAGCACAGTTACTGACTTACACGTGAAGTTCGATAAAAATTTTATTTGGAGAAATGGCAATGCTTTGTGTAGACCAAGTTCGGAATCTTTTCTTTTTTTCCTCTCAAGGGGCATTAGTAAATATTTTAGATATTCTGGGCTGCACTGTCTCTGTTGCACCTACTTGCCTTTGCCATGGTAACACAGCCAGAGCCAGTATGTAAACAAATGGGTGTGGCTGTGTTTCTATAAAACTTTATTTACAAAGTCGGCAGCCAGCCAGATCTGGCACTGGGCAGTAGCTTACCTATTCTACCGTAAACCAAAAAGACTAATTGAAATTGTAATTGTTTTTCTCTTAAAATGCTTTACTGCCGTTTTTCTGAATAGGATGGTTAACTGTTTCGCTCAGAAATAAGAAGACAACTAAATTAGTCAAAGTCACAGAAGGCTAGACATTTTTATCCTTTTGACAAGCATGAAGGAAATTTCCAATAATCCATTAATGATATGAGTTGCCTCAAGACACGAAGACTTTCTCATCACTTGCTATACTCAAGCAATGCTGAATCAGTGCCCATTTACGCTCTAATATTGTACTTAGTTGAAGAACGTGCATATGAATCACCGATGGGACTTGCAGAGTCTGAGGACTGGGTCCTGATTTGGGCCTGAAATAATATATTTCTAACAAGCTCCCAGATGATGCCAGTGTTGCTGATTCTGGAATCACATTCTGAACACCAAGGATCTGGTAATATGAAACACATTCTTAGCTTCTGAGATTTTTAAATAAATTTCCAAATTTGAAAATCTGTTTGCAAATTATAGATATAAATTGCTTGGAGTTAGGGCCAAAAAAAAAAAAAATCCACTTAAGATTTTTTTTTTTTAATTTTAGGAAATTATTTATTTGATATTTTAACCTCCAAGTTTAATCTAATTAAAAATAACCTTTACTTCTTCAAGTATTGCTAAAATATGTCCTCATTTAATATTTTAACATCGTAAAATGAAGTGAGTTTAGATGGGTTAGATATTTGTATGCATTTAGTTAATATTTTAAAAGAACCACAGTATAGTTCCACTTTTATTAAGCATATCATACAGCCAGTTTTATAATCACACAGATAACAAAGATGTGTGAGTGCCAGATATAATCCAGTTTCATGCATATTCATTTTGTATTTATATTAGTCCTGCATTTTCCAAATGTGGCAACAGTGACCCAGAAAAGTTGACAAAATCCTTAAGTAGCAGAACCAAGATTTATTTCAGAGCCTGACACTCCTGTAAATAATTTTCTCATTAAATTTATGGCAAATACTCATAATAAAATTGCCTCACCAGCAGATCAATCAAAGTTCTTAATGTGGCCTAAAAATCTGTGGATTTAAATAAAATAACCTGGTGCATCTGTATGTACATCTCCAGGTATGTCAAGTCTAATATAAATGCAAGAAAACTGTCCTTTCCAGCTGCAATGGGAAACCTGTGATAAACTAGTTGTGAAGTCTCTGATTAAGAAGCACCAGAGGAAGAGAGGGAAGGGAAGAGGAAAGAGAGACGAAGGTTCTGGAGAGCAGAGAGCCTGCGCTCCGGGTTACCGAGCAAACAAACGGTGCGCAGACTCCGCCCCCTGGGCTCCCCGGCTGGTGCTGCGTGCTTGGTGAAGCCATTAAGCAGCAGCCCCTGGCAGCACGCTGCTCCCAGCCTCCAGGCCACCGTAAAACAGCAGCGCCTTTTTCCACCAGAAGAAAAGGCCAGTGTCTCTGGCAGCAAGCACTTTACCACATGCTCATTTTGGTAGAGAAAGCAGGGCAGGGGGGGAAAAAAAAAGGCAGAGTCAGAGATTTTCCCTTACTTTCCTCTAAAGCGAACACTTCCCCCACTTTGAATAAGCCTTGAGAAATTACATGTTTGGAATGAGCTATTTCTTTATTTAAAAAATAAAAAATTGTATGGCCCCTCATGTTGTCTCGGTAGATGGTCGTGTTGGCCGAGTAGCACTGGGAATGTTTTTCATGAGAAATCATCTAGAAAATGTTAAAAGAAACCAACATGACTCGAGGGAGTGGCTGACTAGAGCAGTATATGTATAAAAAAACATAACTTATGATTATTTTCTTGACTCTGTACCTATGATTTTTTTTCTTAAAAGTTCGTCTGGGTGGATATTAGTTTATTCTGGAATTATGAGTTTACTACTAGTATTTGATCTGTTCCTTATTGTGGCCTGTAGTCAAAGTGAAGCATATTCCACAAGATAAAGGGTGGACAGTCTTCTTAAGGCCAAAAGAAGATGTCAGGAAACCATACCCAGAATACTCAGCTGCAATCTAGTTACCTTTGGAAAAAGACAGAACAAAAGGCTCTTGAATCAAGAATGATTCAGAGGGGGAGAGTAGAGTGCATGCTTAGCATGCACTAGGTTTTCAATCCTCAGTACCACCACTAAAAATCCTACTTACCTCCCCCTTACCAAAAAAGAATTAAAAAGAAAAAAAGAATGATTCAGGGACAGAAATAAGTAGATGAAAATTTAATCCTCTCAAAACCCTAAATCCTGTTGTTCAAAATAGAATTAGCATTTAAGTCTTATGGCATACAATTTAGTTTTTCTTCGGTGATTCAACAGGCTTTCAAAACCATTTTTTACTCTCTTGAAGCTAGATTATCATTGTACAAACTGCAGAACAGTCTGGTTGGGGTGTTGAACATCTGGATGCATGAATGTCTACCTCTCAGTTTTGGGGCCAGACATTATGAAATATTTTTCTCTTTTAACACATTTACAAACATCCCTGTATAATCTTCACTACAAATTTATCCACATGCCACTGGAGGCATTTCCAACAGATCAGGTAAGATAGCTGGGCAAATAGCAGCTTTTATTGCTAGCGGTCTCTTGAGGAAGTGTCTCTCTGATCAGAACAAGGGTTCAGCATTGTAAGCAGAACTCATAAACCCCTTCTCAAGGCAGCCTCCTGCTGGTGGGGTAGCTAGTTCCAGGCGTATAATCACTTCTCTCTCCCTTGGCTAATGAAGCAGGTGTGTACAACAAAACGGCAGCTCCCCAAAACACCTGAGGACCTTGAAGACAGCACCATAGGCTTCTGCCTGTGCCTGGACAGATTTTAACCTCCAGCCATGTCATCAGGTGAATCTGATTGGCTGTAGCTGGTTTTAGGGTACTGCAAGAAACTCCTTCTTGATCTTACATTATCAGCTTGAACCAAAAAGGATAGCTGATATTTGATCATTTTCGTCTTAAAAATGGCTGCTAAATATAGCTTATTAGCCTAATATTCCTATGTGTTTTAAACTTCGTAGAGCTGGCCTGAAATGCAATCAATTCAGGATTAATTTAATAACTCTTGCTCCTTTTGATAAAACAAATACAAGCTTGTGCATAATTTTTCTCAATCAGGGTGAATTAACTTAATCCAAATTCCTCTTCCCTCCTACGACTTGGGTTCCATTTACTGAGGGCATAGTGTCTTCCTTTGTTTTGCATTTATGGAGAATGTTGGAAACCTCTACAGTCAAGGCTGTAGACCACTGGGGATGAACAGAGCCTCTAGTACCAGACTGCCTGGGAGGAAGCATTAGCTCCAGCATTTACTAACTGTCAGATCTTGAGCGAGCTCCCCAACTTCCCTGTGTCTCAGCTCCCTTCTCTGCAAAATGGGGTCATTTTGAGGGATTAAGTGAGTTACCATCATTTTCCTGACCTCCATGCAATGACTCAAGTGGAAGTGCCTGTTACCCAAGCCACTATAATCTCATGGTATAATACACAGATCTTTTCAAGAGTGGAGAGAAACGCCAGGAAACTGAAGATGAGCCATCAATGGGAAAACTGTCTTTATTCCACCAGAGAATTATGCTGCTGACATCTCAGAGCTGCTGGGATGACTTGAGGAAGAGGGAAAATTGAAAATCTCCAGCTAAGATTCTTGTCAAGTGAGCAGAGAGATTTATTAGAAACTATCCCCAGTTATGACTTCTGAGAATAACAAAAGCTGAGAATTCTTTCCTACTACATATTGAATAGAAATTTCTTTTGCATCTATCAAGCTGTAGTGTTCTCTAGGAGTGTATTATCCCCAAGGGATATCTGTCATGCTTCCAAACCTTCTTTGTGCTATGAGCTACAAAATTCACCATTTACCTATTACCCATGCAAACAAATAGAAGACCAAGTTGCAGTGCCTCAATTCACTATTTTTCATTTATTCCATGAACATAAACATATTTATCAACCAAAGCAAAACAAACACACAGACCCACACCGTATTTCCCAGTTTGTTGAGTTTTTGTTTTGTCTACATTCTGTTCTTACAGTCCATCACTCCCTTCTCTGGGCATCCTGGATAAAGCTGTCTACTGACCCAGCTCTCCAAATGCTAAAGCTTAATATACCACCTGGTAGATAGTTTGGTCCTAGAGTCATAGCATGTGTTTGGAAATTGTTGTATGTTACCACTTATCCTCGGACAATTAAAAGGACACACCTTGTTTCCTTGTTACAGAAGCAGTATCATTCTCTCCATTTTTAGGTTTTAGGTTCCCTCAACCTTGTAAATTCACCGAAACATCTAAGAAAACCTAGTCCACTAATTCAAACCTGTCAATGTTTATCTGCCACAAGTGAAATATAAACCCCAGTGTCATTTCAAGTGGATTCTATTTAAAGGGAACCATCTGTTGGGAGGAACAGATCTTTTAGAACTGACTGCTCTGAAACCCTGGACACTAACAGATTTGACTGCAGGGGTAAAAAAATGCCATGAGTTTCAGCTCATGTGGAGCAAAACAAGCCAAGTTCTAGGCCAGAGGAAAACAAAACTAGACCTTAATCTTTGCTTGATGAATATCTTTTCTTTTAAATGAGCACCTGGAACAAATCCGTCTCTGAGAGCTGTCTGGTAGAACTTCCCAAACAAATCAACTAAGTCAGTCATTAAGAGAGAAAAAAAAAATCTATAGCATTATTATTTAATAGTCAAAATAACTCTCTTCTACAGTCTAATACTTCTATGTGTCAAAGCACTGTTGTTTTTGTTTTTATGAGTTTGGTTTCTAAGCTTTTTGAAAGTACACATTCTAGGGTTTGGTAAATAGTCACATTTTCAGAAAGCGTAATCTTTTTTACTTTTTTGCTATTTATCCAAACACATAAACTTATTATTTATTTCTGTGGGAAGAACACCTTAATGTTTAAGCAAGGGACTTTTAAAAAGTGTAACCAATGAAAAAAACCTGGATTTGTTTTAATAAATTGATTTTTTACTCAACCTACTTTTCCTTGAGTCTTTGGCATGACAGCATTCCTTTAGAATTACTTAGCCCAGCTGTGTGGTGGGTGAAGCAAAGGGCAGCGTTACCTAATAGGAAAAATCCATTGTACATACACTAAGGTGTTAGCGCTCTCAAAATTCCTAATTCAGAAAAATAAAGCGAATGAACAGAACTTGTCCAAAAGAAGAAAACCTGACTTATACTTATGTCACAAAGCTGCTTTCAAGAGGCCTAAATAGGGGATATCAGGGTGTGCCAGAGAGGGTTCTAGATGGAGCCTTAGGGGCCCTGGGTTCTAATCTTGGTTGTTCAAATTTGGCCAAGTCGTTTGACCTTAATGGACCCCAGATTCCCATCTATAAAATGAGGAGTGTAATATTTGTCTTTCCTACTTCGCAGGGTTATTGTGAGGATAAACTAGAAAAACAGATGTGAAGTTTCCCCAGAGAAATATATAAAATAGAACAGACATTAATACTGATTCTCCTGGCCCTTCTATGGGTCAAAAATGCTTCAGACCCCATCTTATTATCCTTAAAAGGAAGAGGTCCTTTCTTTGAAGGTTAGAAACCCTCCAAGTTAATGATTCATTCTTAGGCATTATACGTAAGATGTAACCCAAGTTCTGAGATGATGGAAAAACCAAAACACCAGTTACATCAGATCAAAATTTCAGAGGAAATTTCTCACTTTCCCTTCCTCTCTCATTTTCAAGCCTACTCATAGTTTTTAATCTTTGGACAAATATACACGCTTGAATGTTTTATTGCACATACTCTTTGCCTCACACCCACGTGCACACATCTGCCTCCACCCCCATTCCATCTTCTCTCAAAAATCCTAGATTTACCATTTTCTCCTCCACTTTCTTTTCTCTTCCACAATTTTTCTAAGTTTTACTATCCATTTTGATTCTTAACCAAAATTACCTGATTCTATAGGGTTAATATATGTAAATAACTGCTTCTGTTTGTTTTTTTTGTCTACATAACAAGAAAGAAATCTGCCTCCATGATTTGGTGTATAAATTATGATCCTAGTTTTAAAATTGCATGAATCTGATTGTCTAAATATTGTGATTTAATCAGAAAAATTACTGTTGAATACTATTTGGATAATTTGTTTGAGACATCCTGACGTGATGTTTGAAGGAACTGTCAAAAAGAATTAAATCAAACAACTTCCTCCTGTCTAAGATGGTGATTTGGAAGCTAGTTGACGTTCAAGTTCAGCATGGAGAAACCTACAGAGAATAGGAGACTCTCAAAATGGTAAAGTGCTAGGTACCCTGTGCTCATCTGTGGCTGTTCTCTGCACCACACAGCAAAATCTTAACTACCTTAAAGTATACAAAAACATTTCTTTTTTCTAAATTTAGAGATTCGATAGTGGTTTCAGCATTAAATATAATATCACTGTCCTAAAAGTGTCCTGCAAATTTTTCCAATCACTTCTCAAGTAGGCACATCAGAAAAGTGATCCTGAAAAAATATGGATATTCTGCCATACACACAAACATACACACATCCACACATGGACATGCTCCATCACATGCCTTTCAGGTGATATTAATAAGAACAGTTCATAAAATAGATTTGAAGGTAAACTAGGATGTTTGAATGTCAACTACACACCTGTAATTCATACTGACATGGAAAAAAAGTTGTTTCTAAGTAAGTACTTGCTCAATGCATTCTGTTTAATTCTTATGATACATAGAAGCTTTTACTTTCTATTAAGATGTTTTTATGTGTAATGCATTTTCCTTACAATGCTATTAAGTCCTTATCGTCCTGACTGTACCACTGATGAAAAGTCATGTTGGACAAGCTACATGGACTCTCTGTGCTTCCTCTTTGGCTGCTGTTTGTTTTTATTTTTTGCTGTTACCTGGGGCCTGGGTATAACGAGTGTCTACTGCATAGGGTAGCTGTAAGGATGCCTTGAGATGCTGCATGTTAACCTCTTAGAAAAGCTCCAGGCACAAAATCAGTTCTCAGTAAATGTTAGCTGACATCATTGGTGATTTTATTTCCCATCGGACCTAGTAAAATGTACATCGCAAACTATCCATAAATGGTTCCTAAATAACAGAGTTATCAAATCTAAACTATGGCCCTTGTGTAAGTAAGCTACTTCTCAGAAAGTTTCTCAAAAGATGAATTGCCTCACAAATATAAAGACACATAAATAAATAATAGATATGTAGGTAGATAGATAAATAGATGTGTTTAGGTGTGTTTGTGTGTGTGTGTATGTGTGTGTGTTTCAGCAGTCACAAAAAAGCTCTGGATTAGGCCACCAAGAAAAATATAATGAAAAAAGGCAGAAAAATAAAGCCGAATCTCACAACTTAGGAAACATGCAGCCAGTTATAACATTGTATTTTTATAACATTTCTTGTATCATTAAAATCGTCCTTTTGTGTCTTCAAGCGCAATATCATTCCCTTTTGGAGAGACAGTGTATGCTAGATATTGTCTGTCATTGAGCACTGAGTCCCAATCTAACCTTTCTGTGCTCTTCAAAGTCTTACAGGGGTTAGAAGCTTGAAAACTAAATTCCCGCGTCTCCCTTGTAAAATGGAAGTTAGCTGGATTTGGCCTGTGGAAATACTTGTAATAAACTAGAAGTGGGGGAAACGGACATATTATTATGCTTCTGGCATTGGCATGTGCAGTAGCTGGGATTGTGGGTGCCAGCACCGTCAGCAGTTCCTTCTGTTCAGCAGCAAGGACAGGACGGTGCCACCTGCAGCTCAGTGCCCAAGGCTGACACCCGCCATCCACAGATGGGCGTACCTTCCTAATCTCTGTGTAAAACTCCTCCCTTTGCTCCTCCAGACTTTCTAACACCTTCCTAACCAATTCCCTACCCAAAGTGTCTTTCCATCTAAAATCTGCCGAGTGGTGTCAATTAATCTAATGAAATTGGGATTTTGTAATTATACAGACATTTTCAGGAAGAGTAGAGCTTTGCTTATAGCTGTATTCACTTGGGGAAAAAAAAAAGTATTATAAAGCCTTTTGAGTATGAATGGAATTTGAAACCTTAGTGGAAACCTAATCAATTTAAGTTTTAAAAGGAAAAACCTCTCATTTTCCTGTCAAATATATTTTATTTGATATTACGGTAGAAATATTAAATAATAGCTGTTACTTTTATCAGCAGAACATGGTACACTGTGCTCCACATTTAAGTGCTTCCTTGAACAAAAGTTTCTTTACTTAGTTGAAATGTCTTCATTTTTTCTCTCCCTGGACATCTCTAAAAGTGCGTAACCACTCCCCTCTCCCCCACTGCGGCACTCCACTTACTTGTCCTCGTTTTTTTTTGGCCATCATTGGTCTTTTTCTCTTCTCTAATTTGCACACTTTTTTGATCAACATACTCAATTCAGTCCTAACCTGAAAATACACTTTATGAACCCACTTCCAGTCAAAGTTCTAATGCTTCTCTCTTCTCCAGTTCTTGCCAACATGCAGGGGGGGAAAAAAAGCTATTCTCCTAATCTTGCAGTTCCACATTTTATTTCCTGTTATTTCTCAGTCCCTTCTACAATGTTTCTGAAACAACAGGCTGTAGACTTCCTGCCTGAACCCACTAATGGATCTGAGTTGCTGAAGGTGGAGCCTGAAAATCTGCACTAACAAACCCTCCAGGTGGCTCTTATGAAGGACTACATTTGGAGAAACTTTGTAGATTCTGCTCCAACTGTCTGAGTAGCATTGTATCCCACAGCTCACTGCTCATCAAATCCTCTGGCAGACGCTCAGATTTCATCCTTGTCTGATTTCCAGTGTTTCATCCCATCTCCCGCTTCGCCCACTAGACTTGTGAAGATGCCATTTCACCTCCTTCTTCTCAAATGCCTTTGTCAGAAACTGCTCAGACTTCTGCCCTTTATTTTCCTATTTATATTTCCACACATTTTCTTAATGAAATCCTTTCTTGTTATTACTTCAAATACATCTATATAGATGACTCTACATACTGCATGTGTGTTTGTGTGTGTGTGTGTGTGTGTGTGTGTGTAGTTGTATATCTACTTCTAACTTCAGATTTCACATTTCCAGTCTCCTCATAGGTTTTCTTACTACGAGACAGACAAGTTAGTCATTCAATCACTATTAGAAGAATATAAAACCAAGTATCAAGAACAATGCTAACCTCTGGAATCTCAATCCAAGAGGCCCTCAATCAAACAACATTTTCCTCTTCCTCCAACAGAAAGTCATGCTTTTTTTTTTTTTTTACTTTATTTACCTTTTTCAATTCAGATTTTCCTTCTCTCAACTTACCTTTTTCAGTTCATAGAACTACCATCTTCTTAGCTGCTTAAGTTTCACTTGAAAACTAAGAATCATTCAATGTTATGCTGGCCCATGTTTAACAATCAGTTCGTCTTAAAATAATCCTAACTTGTAATGTTGTTACTATTCACACCATGGTTAATTTGAGTAACAATTTGATAACACTAAAAGGAAGTTGGGGACAAATGTGCAAAATCTGCTACTGAGAGACCCAGGATACCACTGGAATCACTGCTTTTTCTCCCATATTTACATCCCCTATGCACTCATTCAACAAACTCCTAAAATTCTCCCTTTGAATTATGTCTAGAAGTACTACCCCCTTTCTATCCTTACCATCATGTCTCTCCTACAGGCCTCACGTTCACTTTGCTGGATTACGTGGCAGCATTTAACCACTTTACCCGCTGGTGCCACATTGGGCTCCTATCTGCCCTCCACACGTCATGACATTCATGTTCTCCAAGAACAGATGTGATTACATCACCCCGTGTTTCAAAATGTTTAATCACTTCCATTAGGAAACAAAATCAACTCTGCCTGGGGCAGTTCTGAGAATAAAAATATTGAGTCTAATAATGACATCAAATAACAGATTGGACCCAGAAATAAAAACACAGATATTTTAGATTTTTTTTTTAATTTTGAACTTTTAATACCTTGTCAAGCTTTCTTCTTGCTTTTAGAAATATTTTATATTGGCAAGAAAGTATGCTTGGTTCTTTGTAACTTTCCAGCTTCTCATATCTATCTTTCATATGTTATTCTTGCTGTTTCTAACAGATGCCAGTCCAAAACCATCATGATACCTTCTAACTAACCTTTATCATCTCCTTCCCTCCAGTTTAGCCTCCATGCTATGGCCAGAGATGCTGTAGATAATAACCTCCAGTCCTTCTCTGCATTGAGCAACTAGAACCATTATCATTGCATAAATCACATTACACAGTAGGTCTTTTCTTTACCCATTTCATAGATGGGAAGAGAGAAGCTTTTAGGGAAGTAATTTGTGGCAGATTACCAAAATAGTGAGTGGAAAACTACCTACATTTTGTCCTTATCAACATCTTCAGTAATAACCCACACTAGGTAAGTTATCCTGAAGTCCCTAAACTACTTTTAAACCAAAATCCTCACTATTCCCCATCACATACTTCACACATCCATGTAAATATCTCGCTAGTCCCCATGCAGCTGCCAAGATGCCTTTATTAATGTAAGTCATCAGCTCTGATGTTCTTCCCATATTTATCTAGAGAAATGACTTCACTTTTATATGAATACAAAACTGCCTTCTTTGAGAAGGGTCTTGATTCCTTCAGAAAGAAGTTCTCACTCCTTTTTCTAAATTCCCATCAATCTATTTTTCTCTCTCTGATGAAGCCTTACATAATTTTACTTTGTATTGTGAATTTGTATGTATCTCAATATCAAAGTTGTTGGTTCCCAGAGTAGACCCTCATGTAGATATTACTCTACTGCATAACAATGTATCACAGACTTAGCAGCTTAAAACAATTCCCACTTAATATCTTAGAGTTTCCATGGCTCAGGAATCCAGACATGGCTTAGTTGGTCCTCTAGTCAGGGTCTCACAGGCTGCAATCAAGGCATCAGTTGGGAGTGGGTCTTATCTGAGGCTCTGAGTACTCTTTAAGGCTCACATGATTATTGGCAGAATTTATTTTTTGTAATTATGAGACTCCAAACCTTTAGCTCCTAGAGGTCTCCTACCATTCCTTACCATGTAGCCCTGACTTCAATAACTGCTTGCCTCTTCAAGGATAGCCAAAGAAAGATAATCTCTGACTTCTTTTGTTTCTAATATCCATGCCCTTTTAAAACAAACCACTGATTACACTGGCACACTCATAATAAATGCCCTTTTGATCAACATATAGTCAACTGATTAGGAACCTTAATTACATCTGCTAAATCTCTTCCTCTTTGCCATATAATGTAATATGATTACAGGAATTATAACCTCTAATATTTGTCATATTTTAATGATTAGAAGCAAATTTCAGGTCCTTCCCTCATTCAATAAGAGGATGTTATCCAAAGATGTGGACCATTAGAGATCATTTAATATTAAACCTACAAAAGTAAATCTACCACAAATCTACATAGCCTGATCTCTTATGAATAAATGCTTTTGAATTATTGGTTAATAATTGTGACATTTATTAAGTGACAGTGCAGTATTTCTCCTTTGCAGTAAGTTGAAACACTTTATATATGTCAAATAAAAGCATCTAATATTTGAACATATACAAAGAAAAAATAAGTAAGTAGTAGTTGAACATACAAAAATAAAATAAAATAAGTAAACAAAAACCTTTGTGAGCTTAGATTCTATCACTCAAGTACAATTTTTCAAAAAACGAATAAAAGGAGAATTATAGCAAAATGAAAGGGATTTTAGAACAAAGCTCATACTTAAGGAAGGCTCTATGTTGAATATGATGTGGGATCACTGTATTTCATGTTCCATCTTGCATTATACATATGGGAGCAGCAAAACTAACCTCATCTTGCCCTTTTTTCTGTGGGAGAGAAGCTAACATCTCCAAGGACTACTATTTCTCATCATGAAGGGCTTTAATTTTATCTATCCATATGGCTGTCATTCAAAAAAGACTTCTAATTTTATTCCACAAGGAAGAGCACTTGACATCTGAAAAGCTGACCTGTCTTCAAACAGTAAAGTTATTAGTCAGAAGCATAGTAAGCCAAGGGAACAATGAAGAAAAGGGTTAGGTGCCTCTACAGGTGAAATGATGAAATTCAAAAGATTGCAAAATATTTGAAGTGTTTGCTGCTTCTGCCTGATTCTTTAAGAGATCCAGACCAGTCACCTAATAATTTTGGTTGTCATTCCAATAGATTACTTATGAGTTTGTGTAAATTATTGCTGTAGAATACAGATCTCTTCAAATCTTCTAATGCTTTAAATTCTGTCCTGGCATCCCATTCTTAACCAGACTTAAAATTTTCATTTGCTGAAAGTGACCAGAATTGGCTTTACCATGGTCAGATGGCCTCCAAGTAGATGAAGCACAGCAAATTTACAAAAATTCAAACAGACCCCTATATATTTAAGTGATAGAATCAATGTCTAAAAGCAACATAAATCAATGTAGACAAAGTCATATAGAAGGAATAGTGTATAAAAAGTTTTTTCAATATACCTCTCTATTCTGAGGAATTAAAGGCATTTCTGTCAGATAAAAAGCTGAAAGTCCAAAAATTGTACTACATACAAGCTTTGTAGAAGACATAAGATCTGGACTCTAATTCTCACTGGATTTATTTACAAGAGAATTTCAGATCAATGTGATCAGTGGTGGGAGTTGAACTGTGTGGGCAGACTCCTTGAATGTCCATTTTCAGAAACCTGAGGCATTGAGACAGTTAAGATATGAGTGACTTCTGAAAATACCATGTGCTGACAGTTACTGGACCTTCAAGTATTCAAAGAAAATGTCAACTAACCATTTGCCATATACTTGCAAACTTTTATGAAATGTTCTCTCACCATCATTAAAGTAAGAACTAAATTATATGAAATTCTACCACTTCACTTAACCCCAAATAACTCCAGTCAGTTCCTTCTATGACGATTATGTTGCAGACAAAACTATAAATAACTTGAGGACACTGAGGACGCTGTATAACTCTATTGTAGACTTCTCAGTTCCTAAGCATTGTTGGGCATTTGTCTTGTACCCCAAAGACATCCATCTCCCTGCCTTCTTATTCTTTCCTACATAAAAAAGTGGATGAACATACTGATCATACTGATATCCAGCCCAGATTTAAATGGAGCACAAAATTCAGTTAAACACATTAACCTACATCACATTAACAGAAATTAAAGTTCTGTTTATACTCACATATTTAGAATACTATCAAACATAACAATTCTCATAAAATTATTCCATTTATTGGAGTGTTGTTGTAAATTCTAAGTCATTTGTGCCATGATATGGGTAAAAGGAAACTGTGGAATGGGCCAAGAAAGATGTTTTAATAGGGTGTATTACCTGAGTCATTTTTGGAATAAACAAACTTCCCAGTTTTGCGAATGTCAGATTTTCTTCTCTTCACTCACGTGGAATTAGCTCTCCTTGAAGGTGTAGGACTAGAATCCTCTTGCTGACTGAAATTCTTACAGAATTATATTGAAAAAGCTTTTTATGTCACAAGTTTTATTATATTTCATTCAATTGCATCAGAGGATTTGTGTATGCATTTTTGCTCCAATGTTCTTGATTTTATTGATAAAGTATTCTGAGTGTATATTAATATATGTGAAAATCATAAATTGGTCTTTTTAAAATTAAGAATCCTGGCTGCTTGCTTAATAGACTTAAGGGACTGAAGAAGAGTATATGCACGTTTTCTCAGATCATGTGAGGTTTAATACCTGGAGAATTGAAAATGAAAATACCACTTAAGCACCAAAATTTAATGGAACAGAAGCTCATATTATTATAGTATAAATATTTTAAAGATTCAAATATCTGTTTTTTAAATGTGTGTATTACAGTGGTGTGCTTCAACTTCTGAAATGCAGAAAAAAGAGCCAATTAATTACTTCTAGACATTGAGAGAAGACTTTATGGAACAGGAATTTTGCATTTAAAGCTTTAAAGTATCACATGGGAGTGGGAAATATGTGAAAGATTCAAAAGACAATATTCATTTTTGACATACACATGCACATAGGCAAAGATATGAAGGCATGGGCACTCAGAGTCCCAGAATTATTGTTAATTACTCCATGGCTCTGTAGTCTGTCTGTTTTTGTAGAAAATGAGAAATGAACAGATGAGGAGCGGTGGGAAATGAGCATTCAGCACTGTTTTGAAGCAGGATTGTGAATGGCCTGAAATTTCATGCTGTGAAAGCAGAACTTAATTCTGTAGACAGTTCTATGTTTTAGAAAGATGATCCCAGTGACAGTGAAGAAAGCACTGAACGTAGAGAACCTAGATGCACAGAACACTAATTAGAAAACAACTTACAGTGTTTAAGTGAGAGTTGAGAAGCTGATCTAAGGCAGAGAAAGCAAGAACTAACTGAATGTGCAAATTAATTCCCAACTATTGAATCAAGGAAAAAATTAAAGAGGAACAATCCAAATGGCCCAAAGGGAAAGTTTGGGCAACTCGCTATACTATTAGGGAAAGAAAACATCATTGAGTAGAAAGTATGTCTGTAACTTTTCTAGATAAGTTGAATTGTGAGAATCTTAGAAAGTCAAAAATTAATTAAAAAAACAAAAAAACAAAGAGGAAATAAGATTGGCTTGAGTCATCTAACAAGTACCATTGTACCATGAGAGCTGAGATAAAATAATTTTTAAGAGGCTACAAATGATGTGAAGAGATAATCTGATTGACAATAATAATCATAAAGCTTATCCTTAGATCTAGGTGATTTATTTTGTTATGAGAGAAGAACTAAATTTTTTGACACATCTATGCCAATTTAATTCTGAAGGTAGAGACAAAAATTTGCATTTTCTTGTTATGAGACATGATCTTCTTGCTCCCCATCAAAAAAAAATTTGGAATTTTCAAGGCTAGTGCATATTAAGGAAGTGCATACAGTCAGAGAAAAAAAAAAAAAACACGATATAAACGATGAAATCCACAGAGAAGGGAAGAAAACTTTAACTTTATAAATTCTTCCAATGTCTTTCAAGATACTTTATAATCTATTTAAGCTTTGGAAGATAATAGTTTTCATAAGAATTATTTTTTTTTTAGAGTTAAGTGTATTAAGCATGAAAAAGTCTATGTTTCTATACTGATTTTCTTATAACATATTCCTTCATCTGATTAAACATGAGTAAAAATAGATTAAATTTCAAATATTTTAAAAGCTGTTTTTAGATGTAATGTTTCTCTATTCGTACATAGTTGAATCCTTTTCTCATGTAGAATTTTAGACTTTCCAAGCCTTATTTGCCTTAAACAAAAAGGTAAAATATAATAACTCAGTAAATCAACCAGCCATTTCTCTCACTAAATATTTCTCAGATCTATCATCCTATTTGATTATGTTTACAGAAATTATTTAGTCATCTAGGGAAACGTAAAACCGTACAATATTGCAGAAGATAAAGAAGTGAGCATCTTTCCTCAATGACTGCATTTGCTAGTTTTCTATGCTCATGTGAGCATCATGCCTCTGTCATTTTCTGTAAATTCTCTGATGCTTTTGCCAAAGATACTGCCTACTCCATTACCATTTGCATACACAATCAATGTATAACTTCTAATAATTAGATCTCAGTAGACTTTTATGGGCATGTTGTAGCATTTAACACAAAAGGAAAAAAAAAACTGACAATAAACTGAAAAAAGGAAAACTTGGAAGGTCATTCTTGGAACACCCTCAAGTACATAAACTGAAATTGAATGGAGTTCCGATAAAATGAACAGCTGCATTGGCCATGAGTTTGACTGCTGGGAGCTAAGACCAAAATGTTCAGCTCAGCTTGGATGACCTACATCATCCACTCATGTGGACAATATTAGAATGCCCCTTTTTTTAAGTAAAAAAAATATTTTCTCTATAAATTAAATTAATGAGATAGGCAGTATATTTTCCAAAATTATTGAGGGAAAAGAGTGAAAATAATAAGTAAAAATATTCTGAAGAATGATTAGAAATCAGCAAAAGAGTAAATATGGACAATATCTTATGCATGAATCAAAGATAAATAAAAGTAGCAAATACTTACAAAGCACTTACTATGTATGGTGGAGAATGTTATACCCTTGAGCCGTAGAAATTAAATGAGAATCTGCAAGACCAGGATTCTCACAAGCAGTCTCATGATTTCACATTTTGACATTATCTAACATGGGATATATGCATGTTTTTTTTAGATATTTGCAATCTACCTGAATTTGTCTTAAAAATCCAATCTCATTCAAAGACTCTATTTTTACCTTAAAAAAAGTTCAAAAATATTACTTGCATTTGAAGTCACTTCTGCTTAATGGATAAGTGGCATAATATTTTTCATATTCAAGCTAAATCTGTAATTTTATATGTCAAATAAATATATTCTTACTCAGAACTATTCTGCTAAGGTTATTGTATATTATTTTAAGGATAAAGGCGTTTTTGCATATTAATTTTTATCTTTAAGTGATAGGTTTGGTTATTTACTGGCAAATTTTTAAAACAGTGAATATATAAAGCCTAATACAAAGCTGAACTTTGAAAGAATGAGACTAGTTCAAGTTTATATTCCTGTTAAATTCTATTTCAACATAACATTTGATCTGGAATTGTGGAGGTAAATCAAAAGTGAACTTCCTCTAATAAGACTACCTTGGTGAAGTTCTAAAAATATTTTTTTACTATTATTATTATATTATATATTCCTTTTATTACACATTCTTTTTTTTCCCCACAGCTATTGAAATTTTTTGGTGAAAGTTTGTTGTTTTTGGTGTGAGTGAAGATATAGTTTTTACACAAGAGCTTGAGATGTCGTATGCTTAAGTATTTTAAAATAAATTTGCTAATCCAAAGTTAAAGAAGTGCATATTAATATTAATGAAATCAGATTACTGAAAATAGCATTATGCTTTGGGTGTTTGAATTCACTGTACTTATGTACTTTATTTAGTAATCAAGTTAGAAGTTTCAAATTTTTTTTTACAGGAAAAACACAAGTGGTCTGATTATGTGTCTATTTCACACAATAGATAGCTATTTTTAATGTTTGTCCATAGCTGAGTTTACTGAATTTAACTTTAATCACTATCATTATCCATCTAGTAACAACTACTCTTATAAACACAAAATAAAATACAACCAAATTAATCCTCTCATTTATAAAACATTCCATGGATGACTATTATGTACTAAGACTTATGCTAACCAGTGGAAATACAGCCTTGAATAAGACATAATCTCTACTCTGAAGACATTTATTAGGCACATGAGGGGACCTTTACGTGGGTGAATTCATGGTTGTAACATTACGTTAGTGATGGCAATCGTCAGAGCAGATATCTATCAATGTCACAAGATTAATGGTTCAGTAAGAGTGATCTTTCATTTATCAAGCAGAGTGTTATTAGTGGTTCAATTTCTCTAGGTAAAATGTTATGGGATGGTGTAAAGCTATGTAACTGTCATAACATGGGTTCCCTAGAAACTGCAGAAGGAACATGGCACAAGGATTTTATTTAGGTATTCTTAGAAGCGTAAATAAAGGAACAGGAAGAGTAAGACAGAGCAGAGAGAAAAGTCAGTGAAGGAAGAATTACAGAGTTGGTTAGCACTGTGGGCAAATGGGGTCAATCTGTGCTACTGACCCTCGAGGAACTCTGTAGAATATACCGTCAAAATAAAGTTAAGTTTACTTTGAAGTCAGTCTTGAAATCACCTACATTAGCAACCCTTAATTTCAGTGGACTTTACAGCTTCAAAATATCCTCAATTTTGTTTAAAACTTCTTTACAAATGTAAAGTATCTGTCATTCTGTCATTAAATGCATCTGCTTAAAGGGTGAACACTACCTTTTCTAGATGCAAAAAAGTAAAAAGAGCCCAAAGAATCTTAAGATTATGTCAAAAAGGAAAATTCAGAAAGAAGAGGCTGAAAACTAAAGACAAACTTTAAACTTTTCACATGTTTGGCTAAAGTTTACTGTAGAGTCATTGATGATCTGAACCAAGAATCTCCTTTGAGAGATGATAAAGTGGAGAGACATTGGGGAGAAAAGATGACCAAGATCTTACATGTTAGCATAGCTCAGACCAAAACCAGACCTCCTAATTTATTTTTCTCAACAGCATTCTGTCTTCAGTTCAATTAGGAGTAACACATGTTTTTCTGGGTGCTTAATTTATTTACCCTTCTACCCCTCACTCCATGTAACTGTTAACGTCTCTTCTCCATTAGTTAAATAAAACAACAGATTTATCTCTAACATTAATACTTTGATTTATAGACTATCTTCATTCCTCATGTGATTTCATGTAGGGTTTATATCCTTAAAAATGATTATAATTAAAATTCCTTTCTTCATTTTTTGAATGGTGTATAATAAATGAGCAGGAGATAAGGACTAGAAGCAAAACTGTCTTTTTTATCCTTTTAACTTCACAATGATATAAGGTTTTATGGTGCCTTTTACTTTCTCCTGTCCTCTTCACCCCCAAACGTTATTTAACTGAACTATTTTTTTATGTCTTTTCTAATAAGAGGTTATTTATAATGTCAACACCTGTGTATTTATACTACAGGTTAAATCAGAACTTAAGGTTAACTTGGAGCACTTCCTGTCACCTTAGTGGTGGGGTGCCTTTAAGTCAACTTCTACTCTACATTCAAACTCTACATACTGGGTAGTAACTAATGATTTATTTCTGTGTCCCAAGTCCCAGAGGGAGTCTGGAGAACAGTGGAGCTGTTGTTCCTGACATCAGTGGTTTTGGCAATTATAGCCTGAGAGAGAGAAATGGTCACAAGTTGAAAACACAGTCCATTTACACTTTTAAATACAGTCACAACAAAATAATTCACCTATTAATAATAAAGTGGGTTTAAATTTAAAATTATTTTCATAGCTTGATCTTGATACTGGTATTTTCTAAAGGATGGTTTTCCACATAATTCACTTAAGTGTTTTCTTTTAAACAATGCTAAAAATACTTTATTAATTAATTTGTGTATTTTCTCAATGAACCTAAAGAACTTCTCTTAAAAAGTGGAGATTGATGACTACTTTGTATTGGTGAATATATAGTTTCCATGTTTAAAATATAATTTCAAAGACTACATGGGGAAATTAGATTAAAACTTGACATTAAAAGAATAGTTAAATAAAATTCTTTCAAATTTGTTTTCTGGTTAATTTTAAAATAATATTTATAAAATGAAGCTAAACTATGGTTTTTGCTTCACTATATAAGCTTGCCCTTGGCCTAGAAACTAGTAAACGCTAGTGAAATATAAAAATCATGTCTTGTTCTCTTGAGTTAGCCTTGGCCTCACGGCAGTGGTTTGCATAAGTAGTTGGAAGTGTACACTTTTTCCCCTAAATTTGAGGTCACTTTTCATCCCAACTAACTAAATTTAATGCACAAACCTGTATTTAACTGTTACTACCTAAATACATGGCAGAGTTTTCAATCATCGAACACTAAATATTAACTTCCCAAATAATTAGCCTTACCACCACAGCTAAAAGCCAGAAAGAATAAAAACAGGTTTCTACTTAAGATATTTTAATCAATTTCCAGTAATATCTTTGAGAGAACCTGGATTTTGACAGTTACTGGATACTATGTTCCATATTTAACTGAAAAACTTAATATGAATTGACAAACATATGTAAAATCCATATAGAACTAACAAGAAAATTATGATAATTTAATACCTTAATGGATACTTTAAGATAATTTTCTTTCACTGAAATACTAGGTGTAGAAAAGTCTGCTCTAGGACCAAAGAAAAGAATAGGTGGTTCTATGATTTATTCTAGTCCTGCAGTAAATTGAAGAGATAATCCTCTATTCAACCCTGGACCTGTGTGGGGCCAACAGAGTTCTTTTAAGTTAGGTTGACTTATTTCAAATAAATTAATCCTGCATGGATACAATCTATACATGCACGATTTGTGAACTTTTTACTGATACTAGACAGTAGAACAGAATAGTACATTATAAGCCACCTGTCCAATGCCAGAGTCAATGCCAATGACTTCACTGAAGAACTTGTCTGACCCAGTGACTGAAACTAGAATTAGCTCTGAACCATCTGAGATGGTAGGATGTTCCTGTGTGATTGCTGCATTTGTGTTTTGGGGGATGGGCTGCTGTGTCTCATGGTGGATTATGAGACTTACTGCTTGTTCTGTAAGATACAGAACACAGCAGAATACAAATTATACGGTGAGAAGAACCATTATTTCAAGTGTAATTTGTGCCATCAGCAAGCTAAATTAAATGTTGATGAACCAATTGTTGAAGGGAAGAAACTGTATGAACTAATTATGTCTTGAAATGTGGGATTTAACCCACTGATACATCTCTAATATTTATCTGTCCAAACACTTGTGTTTCTGTTAATGCATCTTCTTGTCTTTAATTTGTAATCTTATTCAGTGAGTATCTGATTTTCAGAAATTCTATTATTAATCTATTCATTATTTCTGCTCTTATAAAAAGCCTAGAGTTTTCATTAATAATCATTGAACAAAAACTTATTGAAAACTTACCATATTTCAAACCCAGTTCAAAGGAAATTCAAAATGAACAAAATAGACTAGCAAAGAATACATTGGGCATCTGGTAACATGGAGGCTCCCAGGTCTCACTGTGGTAAAATAAAAACACCATCTCTTTAGAAACAACAGGCTTCCAGTAGGGGTTAGGAAATTTTTCTAGTAACCCCCTTCTCCTTTTCTACCTATACTTTTAAATTCACATAATGACCAAGAATATCAGATACTGAAACTTGGCTTCATAAAAAAATAGCATTTGTAAAGAAATTTTATAGAGCCTTTATTAAAATTAAGCAGTGAGCACAACCTGAACAGTTCAACTTAGAAATTAATAGACAGATATGTTTCTGTGCCTCAGTAACAGATGTCTCCAGCTAACTTGACATGACGTGTACTTTCAGTTACTGCAACGTTGGAGACTCCATCTTTTAAAGATTATTCTACATTGGCACCTTCATATTAACTTGGCATTGCTCCCCTAAATGTCCTTGGCTCAGAAGTGTTTTACAATAAACTTCTAAGCCAATGCAGGCAGAATCTTGGCTTTTATAGGACTTGTCTCTGCCCACTTCAGGATATGTGTTATAATAAGCAGACACAATGTTTTTTCTTTATTAATAATTTAACATATTCTTTCATGTTAACTAAACCTCAAATTCTTGATTCAACTTTTTTTCTAGAATAAACACAAGACTGTTTAAACTTTTTTTTTAATGTACTTGAGAAGTTGCCTTGTCTTTAAAAGCATAAGGAAAAAAAAGAAAGAGGGAACAAGAGAAGAACTAGGTAAAAATGATTAAAATTAAAAGTATTGAAACTAAATAGCCTAGCTTTTGGTAATTCTCTGCCAGTAATTACAGGGGAAAAAAAAAAACACCTCCCTCTTCTAGCAGCATATGTCATTATAAATTTATGTAGTATATATTCCATGAGATTTTTCCTTAGTCATGGTAGCAAGGAGAAAAGTTAATGTTAAATGGTTAAACTTTCAGCATTCTACTTTGGCAAAATATATAGACATTATTTATCCCAAACTAGGTTAAAGTGAAAATGACAGTTCTTAGGAGTCAACATGTGATCTATACAGACATTCAAAAGAATCTAATCTACTTAATTCAGTTCTTTATTTAGTACATTGACAAAAGCATTTTAAGTTTCTACACAAGAGTGTTTTATTTTACATTGCAAGCTCATTTTCAGTATGAATTTGTCATTTTTATATAAAAAGTAGGCTTTGAAGTCACAGGGATGAGGAAGGATTCTTACAGTCCTATCTGGTAACTGACATGGGTATCTAAGGGAATCGTTGCCAGTAGCAGATAAAAACACTCATTCATTTAATACGTCCATGACTCTGCCTCATTGGAACTAGAAGGTGGCCCAGATCTAGCTGGGAGTCAGAAGCAAGTGGTTCATGATATGCTTCATTTGGGGATGGAAAGAGGAGCACTGTAGAGTTAATGCAGTGTACCGAGGTTGTCCAAACCCTGCACATTCTAAGGGTCTTCAGGACTGGCCCTTCACATAAAAAGTATATTAACCTGGGGATCTTGAGAGGCATGGCCCTAGCGGGCCCATTTGTTAAGCCACTGTGACTTCTATTGCAGTAACCACTAAGCAATGTCGTCTTGAGTAAGCTGTTTGATCTCTTGGATCATTTTATCTCATCTAAAAAGGTATATTTTACACAAACTCAGAGACACATAGACATACAAATATTACATATATGTATTATATATGCATATGAATCTTGCAATGATATGCCAAAGTTCAATTTTAAAGTAAAGGGTCTAGCTCAGTAATTAGCTCTTTAGTGGTAGATGTGACAATGCTGATTATGATGATCCCATGAATATAAGGGACTGAAGGAGGACGTTAGGACACAAATAGAGATTACTTCTGTGCAAAGAGATAGGTGGAGAACAAAGAGAAAAATGTAAGAAAGATCAAGGAATAGAATTTTAAGAAGGAAGAGTAGTTGTATCTCATAAAACAGGAAAAAAAAAAAAAAAGAAAATTACCAATGGATTTAACAAGCAGGACAATGGAGGCATTTTTAAAGGATTTGTCATATATCCTGTCCCCACATATGCATAGCCTCAACCATTATCAACATCCTGTGCCACAGTGGTACCTCTGTTACAACTGATTTACCTACATTGACATATCATTATCATCCAAAGTCCATACTTCACCTTAGGCTATTTCATGGTGTTGTACAGCTTACAGATTTGGACAAACGTATAATGACATGAATCCATCATTATAGCATCATACAGATTATTTTCACTGTCCTAAAAATCCTCTGTTTCCCAAATATTTATCTCTTTCTCTCCCCCTGACTTTTGGCAACCATTAATCTTTTTACCATCTTCATAGCTTTGCCTTTTATAAAAAGGCATCTAGTTAGAATCATAGTATATAACCTTTTCAGATTAGCTTCTTTCACTTAATATGCATTTCAGATCCCTCCGTGTCTTTTCATGGCTTGATAGTTCATTTCTTTTCAACAGTGAAAAATATTTCATTGTCTTGCTCTATCACAGTTTACTTATGCATCATCTACTAAAGGACATCACAGTTGCTTCTAAGTTTTAGCAGTTATGAATAAACCTGTGTGCAGGTTTTTACATAGACGCCAGTTTTCAGCACCTTTGGGTAAACACCAAGCAGCCTGATTTCTGGGTCACGTGTAGTAACAGTATGTTTGGTTTTGTAATAAGTCACCACAGGGCTTCCCAAATAACTCTACCATTTTTTATCCCCATTAACAATAAATGAGAGTTCTTGTTATTCTGCATCCTGGCCAGAATTTGGTGTTGTCAGGGTTCCACATTGTGGCCATTCTAATAGATGTGTACTGGAATATTGTTGTTTTAATTTGAATTTCCTTGATGACGTACGATGTGGAACATCTTTTCATATGCCTATTTGCCATCTGTGTATCTTCTTTGGCGAGGTTTCTGTTAAGGTCTTTGACTCATTTTCTAATCAGGTTGTTTCTTTTTTTGTTGTTGAATTTAAGAGTTCTTTGTATATTTCAAATAACTTCTTTTATCAGATGTGTCTTTTGCAAGTACTTTATCTCAGTCTGTGGCTTGGCTTGGCTTGGCTTCTAGTTCTCTTAATATTTTCTTTCATGGAACAGAAGTTTTTAATTTTAGTGAAGTCCAGTTTATCAATTATTTCTGTCATGAATTCTGTCTTTGGTGCTGTTTCTGTATAAGTATTTTTATTTATCACAGACAATCTTTGAATAATTTTTATGTTACTTCAAATATTGTTTAGAAACATTGCAACTCTATACTTCCATTTTTCTCTACAGTTCTTACTACAGTCCTTCATCTTATTGTCATATATTATTCTTTTACGTATTATAAACATCACAATATACTATTATTTTTGTTTTAACAGTGGATTACCTTTTAGCATTATTTAAAACATGAGAAACATGTCTTTTGTATTTTTTACCCCTAACATTCATTATTTCTTTGTGAAGACCTACACTTTTATCTCATGTCCATTTCTTTTTATCTGTCATTTCTTACAGTGATGAGATCTGCCAGCTTTTCATTGTTGAAAATGGCTTTATTTGCCTTTGCTTAATTTTTTTCATTAGATTTTTAAAATTTTTAACTTGAATGAATTTCTAGATTAACTTGTTTGTTTTGTTTTGAGTACTAAAATTGCCCTATTGTTTAAAGACATGAGTGTTCGTCATGAGAAGTATTTATTATAGTAAATCCTTTGTCAAAATGTATTTGTCTCTTTTTCTGGCTATATCTGAGTTTTCTCTTTATAACTAGGTTTCTTCAATTTGGTTATTATATTGATTCTACTATTGATCGTTATCTGTTCGAGTTCACCATTATTCTCTTCTGCAGTGTCTGATCACCTTCAATATTGTCCAGTCTATTTTTCTTTTCAGATATCATACGTTTCCTCTTTAAGCATAACAGTTGAATGTTTTTTATATTTTTCAATTCCCTCCTCATCATACTTATGCTTTCCTTTATATACTTGAGTACTTTATAGTATACATAACAGTTGACAAAATAAAATTTCTATTAATATGGATTGGCTATGCATGTGAAGGCTCTCAGATTTTGCTTCATTTTAGTTGGGATATCACAGTATTTGGCAGGTTAGCTTCACATTTTATGGTTTAGAGCTATAATCCTCTCTCTAAAGATGTTTATTTTCTCTATTTTTCTTACTGTGTTTTGTTCTCAGTTTTAATACAGGAGAAAGAAGCAAAATGTTTTTAGTCCTTTTAGTAATGAATTGCCTTTGATTTTCTTGTTAATAATACAGTTAATAAGCCAATCAATGAATCTAAAAATTCTTGTTAAGAACTTACTATAATTTAGCAACATAGAAGTGATACAAGAGGAAAAAAGTTGTATCAGGCATTAAATTTGACCAAAGAGTTTACAAGTGAGTTGAGAAACAAAGAGAAAATTTGAAAGATTATGATTATCACAGAGTAGAAGGTACTTCCATGGAATTAATTGTAAAGGCTGTTGCTCTTCAAAGGCTAAGATAGAACAAGGATTGTTTGTGGATTAAAGCCAGGTTTCAAGAAGTCACTGGGTTAAGTTAACTGGGTTAGGATCTGGACTTAGAAGTTGAGTAATATGATCTATACATTACAGAAAACACCAGAATAGTCACTATCCCACAATTTAGGGGGAAAAAATCAAAATGTAAAATTGTTTTTGTCTCATAATAATCTAACAGTTGTCATTTAGCTCCTAATATAACATGGAATTTCATAGACTACTATTCTTCAATAGAACTTCATCAAAATTTTATCTTCAGTAAATTCAATTTTCTCATTTTTATAAAAGTTGCCCACAGTGCTGAGAGAATAAGAAAGCCGCTTCTAGATGATCCTTGGTCATGTGTCCCTTTATTCTTAAACCTTATCTTTCTTTAGAGAATAAGTTTTACTGTCATATTATGACATGTGGAGTATCATCCATTTGAACTTACTTGCATCCTTTTTTTATTAGAAGGCAATGAATCTCACAATATTGCTGAATTTTAAAGCATAGTTTAAATTTGATGGTCTTAATATGGATTTGTACAATGTTCTGTTTCACTTTTTGATGTTCTGTTATTATTTGGGAGGTGAGAGAGTTACCTTACATGTAGTTTTAGCATACTCTAGAATGTAGTCGAAGTCAAAGAAAGTTGGTACATGTGCATATTTCTCCTTTGTTTTAGACTGCACACATATATTTTTAAATCAAAGATTGTGTGGTCCCTTGATGCAGGTTCATTTCTTCCTAGTTGGTAATTTTCATGCAGAAAGAATAGAAAAGTAGATAAAACTAATGACTAATGGTAAATATCAAGATAGATTAAAGAGACATATAATTGACAATTGACAAATGGGATGAACTTTCAAATTTATACTCTCTTGGTTGTTTTGTCACCTAAAAATTATTTACTATAGTTTGACTGATTATAATTTTCCTTTCAATTATGTTTCCATTTAGCAGTTGCATAAAATTGAAGTACAATTACATCACAATTGAAATTATTTGTAATGCTATTCACTATAGAGCAAACCTATCACCCCAAGTTCAGCCTATATCCAAGGAAGGTAGTTACTCTAAGATGGATTCAGGTAAGTAACTAATGCATGGGTTCAAGGAAGGAAGTAGGGAGTGATGCTTCACTAATTTTATTTTCTGGTAGATGCTGGAACAAAGCATTCATATTACTAGATACATACCAAGCATAAATGTTTTGGCATGTGTTCAATATGGGCACAGGCAAAAGTCCTTCTATCTACATCAAATAATTACAGTTTAATTATTAACTGAAAATAATGCATTTCATAGCAAAGACTGTTAGTGAGAAGTTCCAGCTTCTAGGCAATTAATTAGACATTAAAAAATGTTGGGGGATTCTAGGTTTATATCTCAGCCATGGAAATATTTAACAATTTTTTTTTTTTTGAGCTAGCCAAGTGTTCCAATACAGTGAGCAATCTTTAGGAACCTTATCTTCACAACATTGGAGAATCTCAGTCTGGTTCTCCGTACTCTAAATTCATCCTCTAACCCCTCAACCTCACCAGGAATTTTGAGAATACAATTTTCCTAAACAGCAATATCACTAACAACAAAGCTTCTGAAGTGAAAGAGAATGTTAAATTTGGCACAGAGTGGCTTATCACCTGGACAAATCTTAGCCTTTCCTGGTCTCTAATGTGCATACATTCATGTGACAATTTTGAATATGGAGATGTTGGCACAATTGTCAGGAAATGATGTGTGGAAGGATAATTTGACATGGAAGTTTTTTATGAGACATTTTTTTAGATCCTGTTTCTAAAAGTTAAACACTGAGGTAGAATGAGATTCTTTTATTATTAAAAGATCTTTACCAATAACAAAAGGGATTATAGAGTGTTAGCTGCCATGATTAGAAGAGACCTGTATGCTGATTACTCACTGCTTATTCAGCAGCTCAATTATGCTACTATGAAGAACTTAGCACCATACGAGCTTTCCCAAAATTGTATAAGGAATAGGGAATTTATGCAGGTCCACCAATAAAGCTACTGCGTAACTTCCTTAGCTATAAATTAAGATAGAGCACAAGACAGAATTAAATTGTGATTGAGAATACAGAAAAAGTAAGTGATAAATCCAGGTGTACTTTGGGATTTTATGTATTTAAAATTATTCAAGTTGGGTATCATATTTCTAAACTAGCTGCCTTTTATCATCCTTAAACAAAATTATCCTTGTTGCCATAACATACCATGGACCTTACCTAGATGAGAAGGTGCTCAGTGTTCCAGAGTTTGCCCTCAGGAATTTGATGGAGGCTCATATGAAACCAGTGTTCTTTTAGCAACGTGACCAGCAGGTATGTAGTCTCTTGTTATGGTTCTAGTTCAACTGCTAGGAATTGCTTATCTTTTCGAGATTTTTCTTAGAGATCACTGGAAGAAATCTTGTGACTGACTCCCAAATTGCTTAAGATCAAATAATATAAAATTTGGTGAGAATTTAAAGAAAGTATGCATGTGTGGAAATTTAAGATTTCCAGCTCTGAAGTCAGGCTGTCAGAATTCAGATCTTAGTCCCCTTCTCTTCCCATGGCTAGCTCTGCAATTAATTTCTCCTTGTATTTCTTTCCTCATCTGTAAAATAAGAATGATAGAAATAGTACCCACATAATTTGGCAATTTGAGGTTAATTCAATTAACAGACCTAATTGATTTGCCTCAGAACTTGGCACAAAGCAAGTGCCTGGTAGGCATTAATATTAAGTTATTTTATTTTGCGTGATGGGGCAGCAAATAGTTATTGCATGGTTAATCTTAAATAAGGAACATTAATAATAATTAAGAAAGTATACTTTTTGAATAAGTCTATTAGGAATATGAAGCCTCAATCTAATTATGTTTCTGAGTTTGAGACCCATGAATGTATACATATTTTAAAATATATTATTATATAGTCGAGGAGGGAATCCTAGCCATTCTGACAATAACTAGTCCATTAGTAAAAACTAGTGATTGAATACATTCTAAAAAATTAACACAGGTTTTGAAATCTAGCTGTTGTTATTCAACTTTTTTTTATTGTTTAATTATCAAAAAAAAAAAAAGACACATAAAACAACCAAAAATATATAAAGTTAAGGAAACACTAAGATTGCTCACCTACTCCTTTAACCACTCTTCAAACTTACGGTTTTATACTTGATTCAATGAGATAAATTGTGTTGAAATTGATAGAGCAGTGTCTGACATCTGGTAGATCCTCCAGAATGATCACCTCTATTTCTAAGATGTAGGATTAAGATCAGTAGCATCTTGGTACCACTAAGCTACTGTACTTGCTCCTGTTCTAGAGAGTAGAGAAACCCCTTTAGTTGCTAGTTTTATTTTCCCCATTGTTTTTACATATCAAAGATAATTTCCATCCACTATGTGGATTCCTACAGGTTAGGTGAAACATGGCAGAGCGTAATGGTTGGGAGGGAGCATTCAGGAACCAAGCCATCTGAATCCATCAGGATGGAGATTTACTGGCTCTGAGAGGGTAGGCCAGTTAGCTACCTTTTTGAGCATTCACTTGTGAGGATCAGAAGGGTTAATACAGAAAGTATCTAATACAGTTCCTGGATCCAATAATTATTAGTGCTTGTCACTATTTTGTCATCATCATCCTCATCATTAACTGCTTTTCTGGACAAAGCAAAGCAGAAGGACGGAAAGACTAATATTTTACCTCTCAGGAATAAAGAATTGCCATAGCTAAGGAGCATTAACTCTGAAACTTACGTACTCAAAAATTTTTGCTTTATCTCTTTTTGCCCATATTTTCTTTGTTATTTAGTTGATTTTTTTTTTTCCTTTACTTGGGGATTTTTGTTGTTGGATGGTGGCTCTGCTAGGCTGGTCAAGGTTCATACCACAGGCAGTGGATGTTACCCAGATGGCTCCTTTTTAAAATAAATCGAATTCATGGTTGAGGTTGATATGAGGGCTTCTGTCCGTTGGCAAATGCCATTGTAGCCACAGGCCTCTTATTAAAGCTGGGAAGAAAAATAGTGATTACTAGTGTTTGTGGCCAAATTTTGTTCATGCCTGCCCATTGGGTTTGTTTGGATACCAGGAAATTACGGACTGTATGATTTGATTTAGGATAAGATATGAGACTTTTGGAGCCATTCTTTAGCAAAGATTGTGCTGTAAAAGAATATTGGAAAGTACCCCTTTGACCAAGTCAGTGAAATTACCTTAGTCATGAGAATTCTAAGTGAGTTTTCTGACCTTCAGACACAGACACAGTGCCAAAAAATATCAGCAGGGGATTGAGGATTGATGCTGGTCTGTATTTTAATGAGAGGGTTTCAGTGCTACATCGTCATCTAACTCAACCCCATCATTTCCAGGCTTTAGACATTCTAGATGCCTGTCTCAGAAAATAGAATTTCCCTCAATATTACTATCAGAAACATGTCTTGTCATGTCAGTTCTCTCAGTTCATATTTTTAATTCCTTTTCTTTCTTTTTTTTTTTTTTTCTGTGTTTCAAAATATGTTCTTTGGTCGGTTACGGCTGGTAATACTCTTAATTGTACCGGCTGCCCAGAGCTCTATTTCGGCGTTATTTCCATGGCAACAAGCGTATGCTGACTATACAGTCCCTCCATCTGCACCTCCATTCCTGGTACCACGGCTCTTCTTGTGTTAATCCATGCGGCTGACTTTTGTTGTTGTTCTTTATCATCTAGTAAAATAACTACTGTCACCTTGGAAATTAATTGCAAGGTCAATCTGCTTTAATACACAAAAGACACAGGACACAGGATGTCCTCTCGTGCAAGCCCATCCATGAGAGAAAGGAGAAGCTCATCAGTTAACCCAAACATTATTGTCATGTCTGCAGCAATGGGCAGGACATGCAGGCAGCTGTGTGCTCCGGCATGGAAATAGGAGACCATATGCTGAGCCAGAACCCAGTAGTCCTTTTTCAGGCTGGGTGGCCTTCATTTGCATCATAGAACAGCCATCATCCTCTTCTTTAGGTAAAGGGTAATGTTTTATTTTCAGCCATTAAGAGAATTCTTACCATGAAAGTAAATACCTATCAGCTATTATCTTCTCTTATTAGGAGTGTAGGACAAAAACCCCATTTTTGTTGTTTTTTGAGGTAGTGGGGATATTTATTTATTTACTTATGTTATTATTAGTTTTGTGTGCCGCAATTTGAATAAGATCTCTGAGAATATCTTCCTTTCTGTTTAGACTTTGCTGCGGTAAACTTTCTTTTTCAGTCTCACATACCAGCCGCTGCCATGCATGGCAGCTTGCGGGGTGTCCCAGCCAAGGATGGCTACTCTTGCATGGCTTTGTGCTTGGATTCAGAAGCCCAGTGCAGGGTTCCCAACCTGGAACAGGATGTGTTTAATAACATCCTCACTGTCTATCCTTCAAATGAAGAATTTTGCGTATTCAAAGACGTGACTTTCTAGACTGTAGATAAACAGCACATGCATGGTACTTGCTAGCAGACCCATAAGAAGCTGCTTCTAGGCAATCCCAGCTTGACTGTAGGCCCCGACGGAACAAGATCTCATGACACACCTCTGGGCAGAGATGCCACGGAGAGTGGGATCAGCATCCCTTGCAAAGCACCCTCCTCTGACTTGCTGTAACTTAGATTGTTCCCCTCACATCTGGACAAGAATAGGAGTGAATGGATCCCCTCAGAACAGGTACTTCAGTGTCCTTTCTTCATTATGAGAGTATAAAGAAAGCATGACCCTATGTTGGACACTATGTGCTCACTGGTTTGTTTTAATGAAAGACCACATACCTAGTATATTAGTTTCCTAGAGCTGCCTTAATAAATTACTATTAACTGGGAGGCTTAAAGCAACAGATATATTCTCTCACAGTGGCAGAGGCCAGAAATCCAAAATCAAGATGTCAGAAGGCCATGTTAGAAGTCAATTCCAGGTTGAAAAACAAACAGATTTTTAAAAATCTATTTTTTGAGACTAACTGGCCAACTAAAGACATAAAGGATCAGCACACATTCTCCCATCCTAATTTCCCTCTCATGATACAAAGCAGGGAACTCCTAAACCAGGCTTCCGCCCACAGAATGGATGCTGTCGGTAGTAAGTAGATTGAGAGTGAGCCCCATCAGATCAGGGATTGGATGCTGCGGAATCCCAACTTCAACTGCTTCTTCATGAAAACCCAAAAAGCAAATCTGATCTGAAGACCTAATCTAAGCAAGGCTCTCCAGCCGCTTTCCTCCAGGTCTGGGACTCAAACTTCAAATGTATTACTCCTGTTCTCCTATCATCAAATGGAGAGTCTTTGTCCTCTGTCACCCACCTGCTCTAGGTTGGTATGCTCCATGTTTTCAATTTGCCTTTGATGACTCCTTTGCTCACCTGGGGAAGCTGACCTTGTGGGTATCCCCTGGCTTCCAGGTGGCTTTGTGCTGCCCGTGAGAAGCACTCGCTGGAGGATGGAGGGTGGGAAGAGGGTTTGGAGTTATTTGTCCGTTGCATTCTCTCCCTGTTGGATAGCCGTAGATTAACTGTATCACTTTACTAAAAGCCACAGCTCATGTTATGCAGCCCTGTCAGTACAGTTTCTTTCTTACATAGTTCTGGTAAGTGTTCCTTCCTCTAACATTGCCAGGCCAAGAAGGAGTAAGGACCCCCTTATCTTCCTTGCCCAAGGTTACTGGGTCATCCCTCATTGGCTTCACTAAACTCTGCTACAACTTTGTAATTAATGCTTTTATTAAATACTTATCAATTACCCAATGTGTGTCTCCCATTTCTTTCCTGCCTGCAATCAGATTGATAAAAATCACTAGACCAGAAGAAAGAGCCTTCGTTTTATTGACTTATTCTTGCTTAAGTGGGGGTTTATTGTGCACTGAGTCAACTAACTTTCCTACCTACCCTCATTTGCCCACCTTCACCCCCTACCTCTGGTAACGACCAATCTGTTCCGTATCTATGAGTTCAACTTTTTGTTTTTGCTTTTGTTCTTTAGTTTCCACATATAAGAGAGATTATATGATGTTTTTATTGCTCTATCTGACTTAATTCATTTAGTATAATGCCCTCAAGTTCTTCCATGATGTCACAAATGGCAAGATTTCCTTCTTTTTGTGGCTGGCTAATATTCCATTGTGTTTGTGTATATATATATCTCCTTTTCCATTCACCTACTGGTGAACACTTACATTGCTTCCATATCTTGGCTATTATGAATAATGTTGCAATGAACACGGGGGTGCATATATCTTTCTGAGTTAGTGGTTTTGTTTCCTTTGGGTAGATACCCAGAAGTGGAATTGCTAGATCATATGGTAATTCTCTTTTTAATTTTTTGAGGAACCTCCATATTGTTTTCCATAGTAGCTGTGCCAGTTGGCATGTTTACCAGCAGTGCATAAGGATTTCCTATTCTCTGCATCCTGGACTATCCTTAATTCTTATCTTTTTGATAATAGCCATCCTAACAAGTGTGAGATGATACCTCATTGTGGTTTTGATTTGTATTTCCCTGATGGTTACTGACGCTGAATATTTTTTCATGTATCTGCTTGCCATCTGTATGTCTTCTTTTGAAAAATGTCTGTTCAGATCTTCTGCCCATTTTTTAATCAGTTTTTTTTTAATATTGAATTATATGAGTTTTTTTTTAATATATTTTGGATATTAACCTCTTATTAGCTATACGATTTGCAAATATTTTCTCATTTGATAGGCTGCCTCTTCATTTTGTTGATGATTATTATTTGTCATTTTCTTTCAGAGCTTAAATATGTCATCTCAGAGTCTTCTAGCCTTCATAATCTCCAGAAAAAAATCAGTGAAAAAGCTCATTCACTCTCTCATACATCATGAGTCATTTCTCTCCTATTCCTTTCAAGAGTCCCTCTTTGCCTTTGGCTTCTGACAGTTTAGTTGTGATTTATCTAAGTAGGGATCTCAGTTTTTTTTGTTGTTGTTGTTTGTTTTCTGATTTGGAATCCATTAAGCTTTTTGTATGAGTGGGTAATGTTTTTCATCAAATTATGTTTTCAACTATTATTTCTTCAAATTTTTTTTTTTTATGCCCTTGTCTCTCTTTTTTTCTCTCTCTCTCTCCTCTCTTTTTGGAACTCCCATCTGTCTATCTTCAAATTCTTGGTGATGCCCCACAAGTCTCTGAGACTTTATTTTTCTTCATTCTTTTTTCTTTCTATTCCTTAGACTGGATAATTTCATTAACCTGTCTTCAAGTTGGCTGATTCTTTTCTTCTCCCTATCCTAAATCTACTGTTAAGCTCCTCTAGTGAATTTTTTATTAACTTATTATATTTTTAAATTCCATCATTTTATTTGTTCCTTCTTTATAGTTTCTATCTGTATATTGATAGTCTTTTTTGGTGAGATATCCTCATCTTTTCCTTTAATCCTTTCAGACATGGTTTATTTTAGTTCTTTAAATATTTTTAGGATGGCTGATTTAAAATATTTGTCTAGTAAGCAAAATCTAAGTTATTTCACAGACACTTCTATTGCTTGCTTTTGTCCTTACTTATGGGCCATACTTTCTAGTTTCTGTGTCTTGTAAGTGTTTGTTGCATTTGAATAATAAAATTTTACAACCCTGAAAATTATATTCTTTCCCTTCCCTAGGGTCTATTTTGCAGTTTGTTGTTGTTGTAGAATGTTTGTTTAGTATTTTTTTCTAAACCAGTTCTCCAAAGATTTTATTCTTTGTCATGTTTGGACATTGAAGTCTCTTCTCGGTTAGCTTAGTGGTCAGTAAATGACTGGACAAAGATTGCATTAAATGTTGGGATCCAATAATTCTGCCAGTTTTTGCTGAGGAGCTTCATGTGCATTTTGAATCATATCTCCAACACAGCCTGGCAGTTGAAAACTCTGCTTAGCCTTCACTTTCTTTCCCGGAGCCTCCAGGTCAGCCAGAGGTGAGAACTTAGCCTTCCAACAACTTTCTTGAACATAGGCACTGTGCTTGGAATACATACCACCATACACCTGTGTGTGAATTGTTTTTTATTTTATTTTGTTTTATTTTATTTTATTTTATTGCTAGTAACATGTCAGAACTTTTCAAAGCCCCAGTGAACATCTCCTTTGAAGCTTTTTTCTTTTAAGCTTCATGGCCAGCCTATTATTTGTTCTGTTATCTACTACCACAGGCTACCATGAAATTTAAAAATCACCTCTATTTTCAACAAGTGTCCTGGGGAAAAGCTTTTCCCACTGGGCAAGCCCTAAGTTAGGTCACATAGAGACAGAAGTAAGTGGGGTCTTTCAGTGAGCTACTCACCAGGCCCAATAATGACATTCTCTGGGAATGAGACTGGTGGCTGCCAGAATACTAGTGTTTAGTGATTGAGGGCTATTTAGTCTTAGGGCTACCATGGTACTATAGACAGAAGAATGAGAATAAATCAAGTTAGTCCATTAAAAAAAAAAAAAGAACTCACTGTTTTTCCCAAAATTAAGCCTTTTTAATTTTTTTAAGAAAAATTTAATAAACCCTATCTAGACTCCTGAAAGTATTTGATTAATTTCTACAGTTATATAAACATTGCTTCTGATTATTTTTGCCAGTTTTTTCACTGCTTTTATGGAGGAAATTATTCTCAGATGCCCTTACTTTACCATTTTCACTGACGTCACTTCTCTTTCATATTACAGTAGAATTTAATATGAAATAAAAATATTTTCATTAGTACTTGTAAATAAGTACTAATTATAAGATAAAAAATTTCATAGACATATATATGATTTAAGTCTAATGTATAATCAGTTCAGTTTTAAACTTGGCATCTTAGGAAATACTCTTCAATATTCATAATCCAATTCAGCTATCAATTATTAGATACAGTTTTTATCCTTAAGACTTCCCTTCAACTCATGTCTTTCCTTCACATTTCCTCCCTGATACTTTAGAATTTTCTGACTCTTGTGATTATCTTTTTTTCCTGAGGTTTAATACTCACAAAGTGAGTTACAAGCGTATAAATATTTAGATATAAACCTCCCACATATGACATACAGTTGTCACATATTTTTCTATGGAGCTGAAACAGGATTCCTTCCTTTCTCTCAAACCTGTAGGTTCTTGGTAAGCATTTAAGTGATGTTGTTTGGTTTGGCTACATCACACCATACTAGCTTCAAGTAATTTTTCAAGGGTATGATTTCTGAAATTGCATGCTCTAAACCATATGCCCACAAAATGGATTCTCTATATCTATTCCTTATTTTTTTTTAATTTTTAAAATATTTATTATCGTTATATATCCTACGTATATTCTTCAACTTGATAAGCTCATTTCAGTAATATATTTTTTCCTTTCAGGCATTGTCAAGAATTTAAAGCAAATTATTTTCATGGAAAACAAGTCCATGTTTAATTCCCTCTAATAAGAAGGAGCAATCTCTGCAGATGAGTGTCTGTTTTATTTATTTTTCCCTAAGCACCATCAAATCAATATTTCACCATTTTTAAACTAGGGACAACCTAGAGAATTGTTATCTTCTACGAACAATATGATGTTGATTTCTCCCCTCTTCTTAATCAAACAATATGAAGAATTTTCAAACTTTGTCACTGAAATTAGTGAATGACTAATTATGTTATGACTGTCCCCAAATAGAAATTTTCTGCCACTAAACCCACAATATGTGGGATACTGGTCACCACAAGCATTACCATGATGATCACTAATAATTAGAGGGGAAATACTGATTCCGTTTATGTCAGCAATAGCTGCCTAAAGAATATTCATTTGATAAACATGAGACTGTAAGCCCCACGCAGGCAGTGGTTTTATATTTTATTCCTCATCAGATCCCCACACCTGGGCACAATTTCTCATGCCTAACGGGTGCTAAGTAACATGGTGAATGACTCTCATGCTCAAATTCTATTCACTAATTCAAATATAATTTGCCTCTTGTGCACAGTACCACACTCTCCTGTCTCTATATTTTTACCCATAATAATACTATATATATCTAAAAATTTTGCAATCTACTACAACATTTAAACACTAAACTTTCTCACCTGAGACTCTGAAGAGAGCCAGGCTTTATGTTCAGTTTCACTGATAATCACATTTGGATTAATCAGAGCATGCTGTGATAGTGAACATATACATCTAAAGCCCAGTGGCTATTTCCTTACACATAGCCTAGGTTTGACTTATTTATTGGGTGACCTTAGGAAAGTTACTTCATTTCACTTGGCCTTAGTTTTTGTATCTTATGAAAATAAAGCAAGTGTCACTTTACAAGGCTATGTCAGTTTTGAATAGGATAATCAACACGAATGAACATTGCAATCTCTAAGGTATGATCTCATTTGTAATCAATATTGACATTGGGATATCAGCTTCTTTTTGAAAACCAACCATTTCTTCACTGATACCTTTTCTATTCTCAGAAATGATAAATTTTAGGTTAAACTGCATCATATGGGCTCGTCCTCCCCCTCCATCATTATTTTATTCCACAATTATAGGTACTCAAGAGAAAACTTCCAGACTCAATTCACTTTCTAAAGCAACCATCTCTGACTACCTACCCCCCAACTTGTCTACACCAAATATGTGTCAATTCTGGTAAAAATAAATGCCTAAAATCTTGCCTGGACAACTTTGCCTCAGGGGCTCACAAGCATTACCTAAAATCATCTCCTTAATAATCATTCCTTGAGCTTCTTTTGGGGTCAGTAGTTTTAAAGTAGGTTGAACCTCCGTAACTTGAGCAGGAGGTGTTACCTATTAAGTAGCCAGCACAATCACGGGAGTTAGTTTTCACCCGATTGTTCAATTACCATTGCTGTTCAATCTCAATTAGGGAAAAATGAGGATCTGAGGGAACAGAAAAACAGCACAGTAGCAGGTACGTTTATTTCGAGGAAGAAAGGCAGAAAAACTAAGGAGCATGTTGGGAGAGTTATATTTTGGAGACAGCGTTTCACTAGAATCAAACTCAGTATAAAAGGTACTTTTACATCCTGAACCAATCATTATGGCTAAATTGAAGCATTGCTTTTCTTTCACTTATTGCATTAAAAGAAATATTTAAATCATAGTACTTCCTGGAAAACAAATGCTGATGGGCATGATTCAGTGTAGGGAGAAGCCAGAAATTATGGGTAAGAAGCCAAAAAGCATAATTTTCAGGAAAAGTTCTCTAGTAAGAGGATGGGATGTGGTTTGTTCTTTGGTAAGAACTTGAACAGACCAACCTCTTGCAAAGAAAGGAACACCAAGTACATGATTTCAGATTCAGATATATGACAGATTTGGTGATGGGAGCTTCAGGAAATTATTCTTCTTTTGATTGCTTTAATTTTCTCAGTGAAATGAAAAATCAGGCCATTAGCTGAGACAGGCAGGCTAAGAAGTCTGGAAGGTTAAAGAAAGAAGGGAAAGGATAAAATTCTGATGGGCATAGTTGCCAAATAGGACCGAAAAAGTCTTGTAAGGGATTAGGACGGGTTTTGCTTTTCTCAACCCTGGAGCTACATGCTAGACAGGCCTGAAGCTGCTAATAGCCGTCTTTCCAAACATGTGGAAAAGTGCGACTGAAAATAAAGCCAGCACTGAAAACAGCAGCCTGATATGAAATGAGAAACGTAAAGTTCTCATATTACATTCCAAGGACGTGGAAACAAGCAGGCTTGAACACAGAACACCCCCTGAGCTTTTCTGTCACAGGAGTGAACACATTCCTTTTTTAATTGTGTGTTTGAGGTTTTTGTTTTGATTCGTTTTTGTCACTTGCAATCAAAAGAGTGCTTAATACATCAAATCACTGAGAAGTAGTTGATGAGGTTTTAAAGGATAACCAGAAAAAGTATATAAAAAAGGTAATCTAGCTACTTGGTTATTAGGATAGGTTTTGGAGTCAGAAAAATGAATTTGAATCCTGGCCATTCCACTTAATGAGAAGTGTAACATTTAGATTTAGTCTCTCTGATGTTCATAATTTTATCTAAAAATAGGATATAATGATCATAAGAGCTACCATGTATGAAGTCCCATGCATTATACCAATGTTTTATATACATTATCTTTATCAAATCTTCCAGTTCTCCACTGAAACAGGTTTTATGTTGTTTTACACATGAGGAGAGTGCAATTTAGCGAGGTTAATAATCAGCCTTACATTTCACAACTAGTAAGATGGTATTGAACTCATGGTTGTTTTACTTCACACCTAGAGTGACTGTAAGTCTCAGTTCACTTGGAGGATTTCAGTCTATGCCTGTGGTACCTGCATTCCATCTAATTAGTGTACTTTCCCTTGCAAAAAAAAAAAAAAAAGAGTCTTAGGACAATAAGTTGTAATGATCACTGCTGCTGTGACCAAGCACACTCTGAAGTCAGAGATTAGCTTGCTGGATATTTATTGGGAAATGCTTTTGGGATCTCTACCAGATCTCTACCGAAAGGAAGCAAGATTGGGCAGAGAGGGGAACAAAAGCTTCAGCCAACCCCACGGGGAGTTCTGAAGCTGGAATGGCCCTTTGAAGTTGTTACGTTTGGAGCAAGAAGGGGTCTGGACCATTATATTACTGCATCACCCCACTCATTGCACAGGATCTGACCCCAAGATGGGGAGTGGTCTTGGACAAGATAGTGCTCTCTACTCGAGGACAGTTTCTTAAGAAAATGGACAGCTGAGAGCTTTTCTGTTGATCAGCATTCCCAGTAGTTAGGGGACTAAGTCCTTCAGAAGGACTGGAAAGGAGATCACAGCATCTACTGCAGCTGTAAACTTCCATGGTGCATGAAACTCTACCTCTAGACAATAGTTTCTTCATACAGTTCCTCTGAGGATTAATGAAAGTATACCTACATATCTTTGAAAGTACTGGGGGAGGGTATAGCTCAGTGGTAGAGTATGTGCTTAGCATGCACAAGGTCCTAAGTTCAATCCTCAGTACCTCCATTAAAATAAATAAATAAAACTAAATACTTACTCCCAAAATAAAAAAAAAAAAATTAAAATTAAAAAAGTATGTGGTACATATTAAAATATACCTGCACATGCATACATTGAGTAAATGGCAGCAATTATTCTATTACATATATAGTACATTACATATATGGTATATATGTATATAGTACATATTACATATATAGTACATTAAAATACTATATATGTAATATGCAATGTATTATAGTACTATAAATAGTATTATAAAGTTCACTTTACAACATGGAATCTGAAATAACTGAAAAAATGGAATTTACAAAAAATGTTTTAGAATGTGTTTTACTTGAGGAATTGCCAAGAGTACCCCAGCACAGTGTTCTGTCATATGAATTTTCATAAAAAGGTGAAAATCAGTGAGGGCCACATGAGCGGAAAGAATCTAGGTATGGGTAAGTTAAGGGAACCCCATCTGATAAAAGGAACATGGATAAGTGGTGGGGATGTGTGGCTATAAAATATGCTATTGGAACCCCCTTGTTCTTTTACTCAGAAGCTTTGACACCCTCAACCTCTCTAAAGACAAAGAGAGGAAAATGTCTTTTTCCCCTAACTAGCTTGTGTTCTTGTTTAAGAACAAAGCCTAAAGTTGGAGTAAACAGGAGAAGTTCTGTCTGGGAACTCCATCAGACAACTTCACCCACTGACAGTCTGCATTCTCACTGTGCTGTTGCTACCTATACTCCTAAAATTGTGTGGGGATAACCGGGGCTTTACACTAAGTGAATTAGCAGTACAAGGTAATTGACTTAATCTCACATGATCTCAAAAAAGACCTCCCATCTCTCCAGGTCTTGCAGCCTTTAAAGCATACTCACCAAGAGCTAGATATTTGGAATTTCCAAGCAAAAATGTTTAAAATTTTCTCTAGTCAGATACATTAAGTAGAAAATCAACTGCCTTCATGGAGTAGCCTCTAAGGCAATATGGCGACTCTTTGTTGACTCCCCCTTGTTCTAAGTGTGGCTACTGATACTGTCTCTTGCCCTTTCCTTTGCAAACCAACACCATCAGGTTAGTTTTTAGAACATAGATACCTCTTACAAGTTTGAAAAATTTAATTGATGTTAATTCATATACTACATTGGAAACTTTGAGAGAAATTTAATGTTCAATTAGCAAATAATTTCAATACTGTTTCATTTTTCATTAATTTAACTCTCATTAATTTTATCTCAGTTGTAATCCCTGATTCTCCAACTTTTTCAGTGATTGCTTTGGATATTAGGTGTATTTTGGAATGCACACATCGAGTTTTCAAAAGGAAAATAAAATGAAATACTTTTTTCATCCTTGAAGTACAAGTCATGTAGTGTAAATAAAATCAATATGAATTTCCACATTAGCTCTGACTGATGGGAAAAAGACAAAATATTTTCAAAATTACTTTAAACATAAAGTAGGTTTTCCTCTCAGGATATCTCTTCACGGTTTCAGTCCCTGAAAGAGAATGAGGCATACTATGCTTAAACCTCATGAACCTTTGACACTGGTTAATATAAAGACATCAAGAACAGGTCCAGATTATTAGAGAGATCTTGACATAGACACATTTCTTTTATAGTGAGTAATAAAAAGATTTTCTTTACTCTGAGGAGAAGCCTTTAAAGCTGGATATTACAATGTTCTCTAAGAAGGATAGAAGTTCATTTTCATACTTCAAGGTAAATGTGTTTCACTCTATAATTTTTTCACATAGATTACACAATATAGAGACAATTTTTGGTGTCACAAAGAATGATATAAAGCAAAAACAAAATAAGTTTAGTAAGAATATAGACTGTTAAGTATTCTTCCCATAAAGGGAAGAATGAGAAATTTCTGTTAGATTAGTTTCCAAAGATGTATTATTTAAATTAGCATATGGTGGTGCCATTTAATGTTACTAAGGGTAGACATTAAGAAATTTTTCTGTGACAAATTATTCAAGCATTTATCATATGTGCAAATAATTTAATTCACCAGAAATGACATAAACTATAATGCAGATTACATTTACTATCAACCTTTATTTGAGGTTGAATTTTGGGATATTGTAAAATAATAGTGTAAATATATGTTATTTTAAAAATGTTTCTTTCTATTCTCCTGTTGTAATTTTATGTCCAAAGATATGAATAATCCATACAAATTCATAAATGTTATACTTAAAATGCTGTAGCACAACTATATACTGAAATGGCAGATTTGCTAATTTTAGTAGTTTATAATGATATTAATTTGTGTCACTTTTTTTTGTGACTCCAAAGCAGACTCAAGGATATCACAAAATAACTGTTTGGTTGCCTACATTTTGCTTTTCAGACATAGCCTTGAAAAGAAGGAAAGAAAGTAAAAAAGAAAGAGAGAGAGAGAAAGAAAGGAAGAAAGAAAGGAAGAAAGAAAGGAAGGAAGGAAGGAAGGAAGGAAGGAAGGAAGGAAGGAAGAAAGAAAAGAAAGAAAGAAAGAAAGAAAGAAAGAAAGAAAGAAAGAAAGAAAGAAAGAAAGAAGAAAGAGAGAGAGAGAGAGAGAGAGAGAAAGAAAGAAAGAAAGAAAGAAAGAAAGGCAGAGAAAGAAAGACAAAGAAAGAGAAGAAAGGAGTAAGGAAACAAAGGAGAAAGAAAAGACAGAAGAGAGAATATGGAATAAATCATTAGACAATAAAATACTGATATTTATGTGATTTTGCCAGTTATGGGTGGCAATTTAAAAAATACAGTGTCTCTCAAAGTCAGTCCAAAACTACTAACATTGAACAAAAACTAGACTAGATGGCAGATAGTTCTTGAGAGATCTTGCTTTCTTATACGTATAAACACAATATTTTAAAATAGACAGGTGAGCGAAAATCTACAAGTGAGATTTTATTGGGTTTGGAAGCACACTTAATCCCAGCACACTAGCAATTCTTGGCTTCACGTTTCAGAAGTGCTGGTGCCATGTTATTCAGGAGAATGAATTTGCAGACAACACAGCAGAAACCGAATGATAGCTTTCAGGTGTTTGGGCTAGGACAATTTTCAACTATTTAACATATTTTGCATTTCTTAAATTTATATTCCTACTCAAGCCCTAAAAGGAAGAAACAACTTTTAGATTCTGCATTTGATTTAATTAATCTTAATCTGCTATGAAGGGCCATATTTTAGTCTCCTGGATTAAAATTGAAGTAAAATTATAGGACCTGCAAGCAGGAAATAATCTAATTTTCTGGTATAAAATAAAATTTTGTATTAAAAATTTTAAAGATTAATTACACAACTTCTCAGAGAGTCATGAAACAAGAAAAAGAATGACCCTTGATATTCAACCATTACATAATTATCAGTCAGCAATGTTTTTGTTATTTTATGCAAGTTTGATTTAGCTCTGTGTTGCTGAATTTGCATTATATTGCTTCTTGCACTTCTATTAATAAACAAAAATTTTAAAAAATCATTTCATTATCATAACATACACAGAGAAAAGGAACTAACCCTACTCTTTACTACCATAAGCATTACAAATGTACCAGTTATTAGAGATTTGACTTCTGTAACATATCTAAAATGCTTACTTTTTTTTTTTTTTGAAAGAAGAAAATATTTTGGAACTGAGATATAGTACATTGGAATTAAACTGGGATTATATTTGCTGTTTCTGTAATAGAGTTTTACATCGACATTCCAACAAGGAATTTCTTTCTGCTTCAAAATGGCTTATTTAATCATTTCAGCCGATTAGCCTCCCTAAGAAATGAAGGCATGCCAGCATTTGTGGAGGTTCCCAGAGCCCATTTTTGCCTCAGGCTTATATTTATTCTTATTACACCCATGGGCTCAGATGCCAGGTGCATACCTAGGAGAAAGAGAAAATTAATTCTAAAAGTAATAAAAATAAAATAACTAATAAAGACACAAAACTATGTAGCATATTAGGAATCTTGTTCCGTTAAAAAGCCTATTGGCTCCTTTCAGTATGTTTGTTTGAGTATTAACATTTTCCAGCAATTAGATGAGTCTCTTTTATTACTACTTCTATCCTTTGAATTAGGACAAAAATGTTTTCTCCAAGAAACATTTGATTCTAGAAATCTATTTTATTTATTTTTTTTTAATTGAAACAATTGATTTACAATGTCGTGTTAGTTTCTTTTTTGATGTTTACTGTAATACATAACACAAGTATAAAATACTTTATATTATTATTAAAAGTTTCTGCCACATTTCTTCATATACAGACAGTAATAGTAAAATAATAGGGCTCATATTTTTCATGGTCTTTTTAGTCTTAAAGAAGATCAAATAAATTATATAAAGTACTGTGAAAGAACCATTGATAATTATAGAAACAATCTAAAAGTATGTCATCAAACCACAATAGTAGTTCTTTATTTCTTTTTTTCATTTAAAACTGATATGAACAAAGTATTATAATACCCTTTGTTGGAGTCCAATTAGAGTTCTACTCCATCACAAACCAGAATCCTTTACCATTAAGAGATCAAAAGTATTTCTCTCCTTTGTGGCAAATGCAAATTTGATTGCCTAATGTGAAAGAAGATTTGCTGGCAAAGGAAATGGATATGTTGGTACAAATCACGACAGAAAAGACTCTCTCTTTGACAGTGTGATTTGCATAGCTACATTTCCATTACTTTTATCTTTATAATGCAACCAGTATCTTTTCAGATGCAAATGCTTGACATTGACAAGCAGTTAGCATGAGATAATCTCAGATTATATGCTGTATGTGGCTAAAGGAAAGATTTAAAATGGCACATATGTTACGGAAACGACAGGCCAGTCAAGAAACAAGCACCACTCGGAGGGTTGGAGTACTCAGATGTATTATGCCAGCGGGCTCGGAGGGCTTCTGCTCCGAAGCTCTGAGCACCTCCAAGACGTGCACATGAGGTTTTACAGGGTAAAGTACAAGCTTGGGGTATTCGGCAAATAGGCATGGAACAGCTTTAGCAGCATTATCATCACAAAAGTGGAGGTGGGGAGGCAGCAAACCAACATTCCAAAGCCAGATATGTATCTTTGAAAATCCAGCTGGCTAGCAAAAAAACATAAACAGCAAACCAACACTAATTAACTTAGATTTACAAGTTAGTCCAGCAGAACTCAGATCAGTATTCCAATACTTAGACTTGTGAGTTATCTTGTTAGCCCAGCCCAGCCTCTCCTTCACATTCCTAGACCTGTGAGTTATCTTGTTAGACCAGCCCGGTTTTTTCTTCACACATATATGTATATTTTTTGCCTCATTGACACTCTTTCCAAAGGCTTGCATAGTGACTAAAAAGGTTTCTACATCTTACCTTTGATAACATTAAACATCTAAGTAATTTTGTTTAAAAAGCATGGAAAACCAATATTAATATTAATAGCAAATTATTTAATATATTCAGAAAGGTTGATATGCATGCTAAAATATGATTCTAATGTTCCAAAATATATTATATTGTGCACATAGGAAAGTGAAATCAAGGAAGAGTTTAGAAAATGTCTAGAAAATTGCCAGTGGGTTAAACACCCTGAAATAATTTTCCATGATAAATAGTTCTTAGTTTTAATTTAATTATTATAAGAAAGTAATTTTAAATATATCAGCCTAAATTATGGATATATAAGAGGTAATAGCTTAATTTAGAGTATGTATTAGAGAAATACACAAGAGTATTTTGAAGTAGGAGGAAAGAGTCAGGGCACAACCACTGAAGGAATGGCACAGCAACTGAGGAAAGGACAAACTGGTTACAACAAAGATGGCGGAAGATTCGACTTCCAGTAGACCTTGAGCCTCATGACACACCCACAGGTGCCATGACAGTTCCTAGGCTGACCATAAAAGGTTAAGAAGTGGGTGGGGGGACGTTTCCTGGAAATCCTTGCCCCTTCCCCAAAGTAGTTGGAATAATCCTCCTGCCCATTAGCATATGAAATTACAGAGTTGATAAAACCTAATAACTCCCATACCTCATGGTCGCTCTCTTGCTCTCTCACACTCACCTTCTGAGACGGCCTGCAGTCTGTCTATGGAGTGTGTATCTCCTTTTACTTTAAACTGAACACCCCACATCTCTCGGCTTCTTTCCCTCTCACCTTTCTGAGATGGCCCACATTCTGCCCATGGAGTGTGTCTCTCCTAAGCCGTTTTCTCTTTTCAGGGAGACAGACTGCACTCTGTCCATGGAGTATGTATCTCTCTAAATAAACCTACCTTCACTTTACCATGACTTGCTCTTGAATTCTTTCCTGCGTGAGGCAAGAACCTGTTTTCCCACAACATATTTATGTACGGCTTACACCATAACACCTTCTGGCCTTGCCACTCATAGAATTACTACCCAAACCAGGAGTATCATCCTCAACACTTTACAGCTTCCCATTTTTCCATATAGAAACAAACACTTCCACATTTTCTGTTTTTGTTTTTGTTTTTTTTTAATACTCACCTGGCATTTGCCTCCACTATTTCTAAACAATTGCGTAGAAAGAGGTAACTCAACGGACGTGGGCTCACGTTCACTTTCATGCTCCCCCAAAATGCCTGTTTTCAGGATTGTCCCTTGGCCAGCTCTTGAAGACTATGCACAGGGTGCTGGGAGTGAGAGAAACAGGGACACTCCTTTTACATTTGTTTCCTAGACTCATATGGTCTTTCTTATCAATTAAATGATCACTGAGTCAAGAAGGTACATTCTGCATCTCAAAGGACAGTGACCTCAATCACATGAATATTACCTTCAAGATTGGGCTTAGCTTCACTTCTAAAAACTATTACATTTTCTCAGGCCACCTCTTTTTGGATAATGTGCTATTTACTATACGATGGCTTATGTTCATTGTTATACCTCCTTCACCATAAAATAGGTTCCTTTACCTGAGTTTATATAATACAGAATCTCATGGCAGTAGATCTGTGACCCCTCAGGTAGTGTTATTATTCTATGTACTGTGAGCAAGAAAAACAAACTTTTACCTGAGTCCTGCTCAGGACCAATTGCTGACCTTTTTGGAAAAAAACTAAAATAATCAACTTGCAACCAAGTGGTTGGGTTGGGTAGCCTCCCCAAGAGAGTGACATATTGAGGCCCCAGTGTCTCTGATGATGACAGAATGGATACTCTGCCACAGTATAAGATGTATCAGCCTTTGTGAGAAGGAGTCCATGCTGTTGGGCTTGCCAGCAGCCACCATGGCCACCTTCATCTTAAGCCTATTATGTACATGTAGGGTGGACATTTGCTGAATCAATCACCTTAGTCTTTCAAGTATTTAGAGTATACTCTTAGTGGGTGTCCTCTGATGAATACAGATAACAATTCACCCACTTTCTACTGTGTTCATCTACATGATTCCCACCCCCCCCCCAAAATCAGGGAAATCAATTTAATGAAAACCGGTATCTGCCCACTCTTGATTCTCACTCCAGTTCTATGGCTCTTTCATTGCTGTTTCAGTTCAGAGCACTGAGATTCTTCCCTCGATCCTCCCTTGTTAGATTCAGCATGTCATCTTTTGCCTGTTTCTTTAATCCTCCCCACAGCTATGTGAGTAGGTTATTGACTAAGTTCTCCTCATTTGAACACCTGAGTTGAAATCTATTTCCTGACACACCCCTGACAAAGATGGGCATATTTGAACAAATATTTAAGGGAAGGGATCCAGGAGAAGAGTATTTGGGATGCAGGTAACAGCAAAATCAAAGACTCTGAGATCATAGCTTTCCTGGATGTTGGAGCAACAAGAGTCTAGCATGGCCAATTAGAGCAACCAAGGAGTTGAGCAGTAAGAGGTGAGGCCAGAGAGGAAATGTGGTATGATAATTCACTACTCCCGGCACTCACTTCCTCTGGTTCCAAAATCCAGTGCAGAATTCTGCTGGCCACACTAGCCTAACTAGCACAGACCAAAGTTGTCATATGACAGGTGATGTTTTTGTTCTAGCATCTAAGTCAGGGGTCTGCAAACTATGGCCTGCAAGCAAAATCTGGTTCACCCTCCTGTTTTCGTAAATAAATTATTATTGGAACACAGACAAGAATGTTCATTAACCAAGTGCCTGTTGTGATAAAGGCAGTATGGCCCACAAAGCCTAAAATATTTACTACCTGGCCCTTTACAGAAATAATTTGCTGACACCTTGTCTAAATTATAGAAAGTGTGTGATCCTCTCTCATCAGCAAAGATATAAAAGACAATATACGATTTTGTAAATTTGCCCTTGACCTCAATCTTATGACTTATGTCTGAGGTCCTGTTTTAATAAAGCAGTGAACACCCCAGTTCCTAATTTCTCTTCTCAAATGCCAAATGGTGTTTGTGAAGGGACCCTTTTTCTGTCTGTGGCCTTATATTCCTGGCTAATACCTTCTTCCTAGAGTACTCTGCTCTCTGACTGTCTTTGAGTTTTTTACTTCTCTGTAATTCAACCTTCTGCTAAACTTTGGCATCCTATGCTTTTATTTTCAAAAGGGTAGAGTGCTTTCTGTTCTACAGGGTGTAGGTTGATTTTGATCTCTGGGGCTTTCCCACCCTGCCTTGTTTTGCTACAGGTAATTAGACAAGGTCCTAAGCAGACACTGAGTCTGTTTGTTTAAAGATATTATTCCACTCCTATAAAGAATACCTCATTAGAGTGTAACTTCGGTTTTGATACATTCTTGTCAAGTTAATCCAATTAAGAAATCTGCATACAAATGTGCTTTCTGGTTACTGTCTTGGCTACTCATGCAGGTTTTGTTTTGTTTTGTTTTGTTAACAATTTTCCATTTTTACAGGCCCAGCCAGTGGTATGATCAATGGAAACCACAGCTTCTTTGTTAGTTGTAAAGGTCTTGGAAATCTTAGTGACAGTTATAATTGACTCATTCATGAACAACAAACTGAGAAAAAGGAAAGTGAACAGTCATCCTACAGCTGTAAAAGGAGCACAGTTTCTGTTGTTGTTTTTTAATCTGTGACCTACTAACAGCTCTATCAAGATTATTATCAATCATCATCCTCAGCAAAGCCATAAGTTTATTCAGTTCCAGGAAATGGAAGCTGATAGCAATTACACCTCTGATTTGAGATCACATTGATCTGACTCTATAGCTTATCTCATGACATCATCAATTTTATATAGATACTAATGTTAATCTGAAACAGTTTTTAAAACAATTAAAGGTCCTAAGTCCAGAACTGTATTTGTAAGAAACTCAGAATATCACTTGATAACTTTAACTTAATATAGTAATAGTGGCTTCCAATTCCCATAAGGATTGTCTGGTTTTGTTTCTTAAAGATAAAACAAAAAAAAAGTTACTTTACAAACACAGTATTCAGGTTACAAGAGAACTCCTCATGTCAAACATATGCAATATAATTGTACTGCAAGAGCTGTTTCGTATAGGCATTTTCACTCAAATCACCAAATAAAAAATACATAATAATTAAAAAAAAAAAACCTGTTCTTTATCAAATGGTTTAGCTACAGACAAGTTTCAGAATGTCTCCATAACCTGACATAATAGCTAAGGGAGACTAATGCTACTTAAAACTTTCTTTTTCTGGTTGCCTCAGTAATTTGGCTGTGATGAGCATGAAGAAGTTTTAGTTGCTAATTTGAACGTAAAAATAAAAAAATTCTCTAAACACCAAACCCTTTTGTGTGGACTGTGAATATGTTAGTAGGCTGTTTTTCAGTCTGGCAAAACTGTTAATATTTTCTCTCTAACTGGAAGATGTCAGTTACAACAAAATATAAAGTCTAGGGAAGTCTCTTTTCAATGTCAGTATTTTTTGTTTTTAGAAATCCTTGCACATCTTTTGCTGTGTATGGAGGGAGAGATTTATGTGATTAGGGAATAGTTAACTATGACAAATGGAAAGTAGTTGTATGAATAGTGTACATTTGCTTTGTGATGCTTCTAAAGGTTTGTAAAAAAAAAGTATAAATTCAATATCCATTCACAGATATATACTTAATTATATGATATTACATTAAATTAGCTAATGTTTATATAGAACCAATTATATGCCAGGTATAGGTATACAACACACATCTTTTTTTTCACTTGATTGGTGTTTTATTCTTAAAAATTAAAGACAGTTGTCTCTACTTCACCAGTGAGTAAATTCAGGTTGAGGAATCTAAGGAAGTTGCCAAAAGTCAAAAAGCAGTAGAAACAGACATAAATGAGTCAGATTACAAAGTCTTTGCCTCTTTTCCTAAACTAGGGTATGTATTAAGAATTTTTATCTGAATTGCTTAAATGTGGGCATAAAAATCTCAAGTACATAATAATTTTAGTTTCTGTTTCCACATATATGAAAACCAATTAGTGGTTTTCCACAACTGAGAACAAAATGGTAAAAGAAAAACTTGGTATTTTCAGTTTCCTTTATAAATTCTGATCTGAAATTATTTTACAAACAACTCGAATTTACCAGCTTGTTGTACACTCAGTAATTACATTTTGGTACAGTGGCTTTTACCTGAAATCTGCATTATATAAAAGGCATTACCATAAAAGGAAACAGGTTTTAATGAGTAAGCTACACAGACGTTTTCATCTCACACTTAACAATGAATATTACTGTTCTTATAATTTGCACTTCTCAGTCATAAGACATCCTTTTGTGATTGTCATAATTGGTCTAATGAATTTCTAAAAATAAATGAAAGTCTAATTTGATCCAGTGCCCATGAACAATCCACTCATTCACATCCAAATCACTGACCTGATTTGAAGACAAATCACGCCAAAATGAAGTCATGCTTTTCTATTAAGTGTGTTGCCTCAGTAAGAGCTTTTGAATAGCTTGTTCTTAGGTTTGAAGTGGGGATTTCCAGTGACAAAGAAACACAACTTGATCTCATAACCCTAGACACCACAGACTTATTTTAAATGATAGAAACTTAAGATTGGAAGAAAATCTGAGTCATTATTCAGTCAGTGTTTTCCACCCAGTGGAAAAATTCCTGATCACCTTGGATTTGGTTAGTTTAGGAACATGACAGGGTACTCTACTGGTGGCAGAGTTAAACATTTGAACAATTTCTCTAGCTGGGCAAAGATCAATACCTCTGAATGTCTAACACCATTTATCACAGAATTATTCATCCAAATGTTCTCTTATGTTGAAATTTTCTACACTGGAATTTGTTAAAGATCTTTAAAAAAAAAAAAGGACACATTTTATTGTGTTAAATCACTAATCTCTGGTTAGTAGTGTTTGTGTGAGAGAGAGAGAGAGAAAAAAGTGGGGGGGGCTTAAAATGAATAATCAAATTATCAGATTTTAAGAGAGATTTATCCCAGATCACCTGTGTTTTTCATAATTCCCTGAATGGTGGATGAAATTAAACTATGACCTTAGTTTTGTATTTCATCTTTGGCCACCAGCATATGGGCATCAGTCATCATACTGCTTATGAACACTAATCGTACTGCTGTATAAGATGAAAATTTATTGAATGCTTTCACTAAGAATAAAATTTTCTTACACTAGCCAAAATTCTGTCAATAATTTTCTCTAGTGTCTATTATCAGCCAAAACTTTAACAATTTTGCAAAATCAGATTCCAAAATTTGACATTCCATATGGCATTCACCCACCAAAACCCCCAAGACAGGATAATGTTAAGAATGAGGGATAGGGCCTAATACATTAAAACAAACAAACTAACAAACAAATTGAATGATTTCTTCATGAGAGTTAATAGAAATAGGAAAATCTTTTTTAAAATGAATTAAAACATATCTTCAACGACAGGAAAAATTAGAAGAGAATATTATGGACAATTGTATGTCAAAAAATTAGATAACCTAGATAAAGTGGGCAAATTTCTAGCAACACATAAATTACCTAATGTAACTCAATAAGAAATAGAAAATCTCAATTGTCTTATAATAATTACATAGCCTCAACCGACAGTCAAAAATCTCTCAACAAAGAAAAGTCTAGGATCAGTTGGTCTCACTGGTGAATTCTACTAAACATTTAAAAAATAATTAACACCTAACCTTCTCAGCTTATTCCAAAAACAGAAGAGGGGGAAGCACCTCCTAAGTGATTATATAAGGCCAGCATTATCCTGATACTGAAGCTAGATAGAAACATATAAGTAAAGGAAATTACAAACCAATACCCCTTATGAATATACATACAAAAGGAAATTAATAAACAGTCCCATTCACAACATCATCTAAAAGAATAAAACATCTAAGAATAAATTAAACCCAAGAGGTAAACTAATTATATACTAAAAGCTACAAAACATTCCAAAAGAGTTAAAGACAATCTAAATAAATGGATAGACTGGAAGATTTAATATTGTTATGATTCCAGTATTACTCATATTTAATGAGACTGAGAGTCTAGAAATAATAATGGAATAAAATTGATAGCACCAAAATAAACCCATACATTTCTGGACAACTGATTTTCAACAAGGGTTCCAAGTATATTCAATGGAGAACGGGTAGTCTCTTCAACAAATGGTGCTGGGACAACTGGATTTCCACATGCAAAAGAACAAAAATGGGCCCCTGCCTCACACCATATAAAAATTAATTCAAAATTGATTAAGGACCTAAATATAAGATCAAAATCAGAAAAATCTTAGATGGGTAAGTTCTTCTGTTCTTGTATTTGGCATTGTATTGTTTGGTATGATGCCAAAAGTATGAGCAGCAAAAGGTATGATACATAATTTTGACTTCATCAAAATTAAAATTTTTGTGCATCAGAGGACATGATTTATCCAGAAGGTGAAAAAACAATATACAGAATAAGAGAAATATATGCAAGTCATATGTCTAATAGGGGTTTAACTCTTGTTAAACTATGTGACCCAGCAGTTGCTCTCTTAGGTATACATCCAAAATAATTGAAAGTAAAGGCTCAAACAGATATTTGCATGCCAGTGTTGATTATCCATAGTAGCCAAAAGGTAGAAGTAAACCAAATGTCCACCAACAGATAAGTGGATAAACACAATGTGGTATATCGATACAGTTATTCAGCCACAAAAATGAATATAATTCTGATATATACTACAACATGGATGAACCTTGAAAACATGCTAAGTGAAATGAGCCAGACACAAATGGAAAAATATTGTGTAATTCCACTTACATGAATTACCTAGGATAGGCAAATTCATAGAGACAGCAAGTACGTTAGAGATTATCAAAGACTAAAGGAAGAGGGGAACAAGAATGATTGCTTAATAAGTTTCTGTTTGAGTTGAAAATTTCTATTTTGGTGACGAAAATTTTTAGAAATAACGTTTATCCTGGTTAATTTATATAGGAAAACAATAAAATCAGATTTACATTTAATAAAAAATATTCTGTAAACAAAAGAAAATAAGAAATTACAAGAACAAATATAAACATGATTCAACTATATGCTGTCTAAAAGAGACATGTTTTATATTCAAAGACACAAATAGGTTGAAATTAAAAGAATGGAAGTAAATATACCATGTAAACAGTAACCAAGAGAGCTGGAGTGACTATACTAATGTAGACTAATAGATTTTAATACAAAAATTGTTACTAGAGACAGACATTTTAAAAGGATAAGAGGGTTGGTCAATCCATTAGCAAGACATATGATTATAAATGTATTATGCACCTGACAGAGATTTAAAATATATGAAACAAAATTGGACAGAACTGAAAAGGAAAATAGACAATTCAACAGTAGTTGGAGATTTCAATACCCCTATTTTTAATCATGGTTAGAATAACAAGACAAAAGATTAACAAGGATCAACACTAAAAACCAGCTAGAACTGAAAGACACAATAACTATGCCCCAAAATAGCCAAATACACATCCTTCTCATGTACACCTGGAACGTTCTCTCTCATAAATTATATATTAGGTCATAAAACAAGACTCAATAAATATAAGGGATTGAAATCAAACAAAGTATATTCTTTGACCACAGTGGAATAAAAATACAAACTAATGATGAAGGAGATTTGGAAAATTCCTGCTATAGTCTGAATGTTTATGTCCCCCCTAAATTCATGTGCTCAAGTTCTGAGTCCCAAAGTTCTGGTAAGCGGAGCCTTTGGGAGGTGCTTAAGTCATGAGAGGAAAATCTTCATGAATAAGATCAGTACCTAATAAAAGAAGAGCCAGAGAGATCCCTAGTCCTTCCACCTTGTGAGAATACAACAAAAAGTTGAAACAGGGGCCTTACTTAACCTTTCTGGCCCACTGATCTTGGACTTCCAGCTTCTAGAACAGTGAGAAATAAATGTCTATTGTTTGTAAGCTATCCAGTCTGTGGTATTTTGTTATAGCAGTCTGAACTGAACTAAGAAATTCCAAGTATGTGGACATTAAAAACCCGCTTCTAAGTAATCAATGGCTCAAAGAAGAAATACAAGAAAAATTGGAAAATACTGTGAGATGAATAAAAATGGAAATACAACATCCCAAAACTTTGAGGATGTACCTAAAATAGTGCATAGAAAGATATTTATAGCTGTAAATTCCTCCATTAAGAAAGAAAACAAAGTTCTCAGATCAAATATAACAATCCATGTTAAGAAGCTAAAAAAAGAACAATCTCTAGCAAAAATAAGCAGAGGGAAGGAAATAATGAAGATTAGAATGAAGATAAAAAAATAGGGAATAAAACATAGAAAAAAACAATGAAATAAAACAGTTTTTTGAAAATATTAACAGAGGTGAGAAAGCTTTAGCTAGATTGAGCAGGAAAATGACAGGAGACTCAAATTACTAAAATCAAGAATGAAAAAGGGAAGTATCACTACTAAATTTATAGGTACCATACTATGAGCAACCATATGCTGTCAGCCGAGGGGGGCTGAAATGGGATTCAAGGAGGTGAGCTGCCCAACTGGAAAAATGCTCAAGGAGCCAACATGGAGGAAAACAGCACTTTATTGCAGTACAAGCAGGTGGCGTGTGCTGCGGGTGGCGGCGGCAGTGATGACAGGCTCAGGACTTTCTTCTAGTTTAACAAAATGGCGCCCCCACTCCATGGTGCACTTGTCCTGCTTTTATCTATTTTCTGCCTGCACACACGCAGTGTTCATTTCTTTGTTCGTGAGACTTACATAACACCACTAGCACGTGCGTACTTCTACTTTCTTTGTTCTTAAACTTATATAGCCGGTGCATGTGTACGATCATTATTTACCTTATACTACAAGCATGTTGTTGTGAACTTGGCCTTGGGCCCTATGGCCTACTCATTCAAGGTCACTAACATATACCAACAGATTGCATAACCTAGATGAAATGAACTCCTAGAAAGAAACAAATTAATGAAACTGACTCAGAAGAAATAGAAAATTTAAATAAACTAAAAAATGAAGAAAATGAATTAGGAATTAAATCATTTAGCAAAGAAAAGCCCAGCTCCAAATAGCTCTATTGGTGAGTTCTATCAAATGTTTAAAAAGAAGCAATACCAGTCTTTCACAGACTATCTCAATTTTTTTTTTTTTAAGTAGAGCAAACACTTCCCAATTCACTCTATGCAGACACTGATGCTCTAATTCCAAAACCAGACAAAATATCATAAGGAAAGTAACCACACACCAAAATACCTTAAGATTACATATGCAAAAATTCTCAAAAAATACTAGCAAAACAAATGGAGCAATATATAAAAAAATATTGATTATTCACCATACCAAGAAGGATTTATCTCAGGAATACAAACATGGTTTTTAAAAAAAGTCAATATAATATATCAATAGAATAAAGGACAAAAACCACACAAGCATCTCAGTAGACACAGAAAAAGCATTTGACAAAATCCAATTCTCTTCCATGATAAAATGTATATATATATATATATATATATATACACTCAACAAACTATAATTAGAAGAGACTTGTCCAATCTGATAAAAGACATCTACCAAAGCCCAAATCTAACATTACACTTAATGTTGAAAGACAGAATTCTTTACCTTTAGGTTCAGGAAAAATCAAGGATATTCATTTTCACCACTTCTATGCAATACTGTACTAGAGGGTCTAGACAAGACAATTTGGCAAGAAAAATAAATAAAAGTCATTCAGATTGAAGAAGAAGAAATAGAACTCTATTAGCAGATGACATGATTTTGGACATAGAAAATTATAATTAAGACTCATTAAAAAAGCCTCTTAGAACTAAAAAATGAATTTAGGATACAAGATGAATATCCCAAAATCGATTGTATTTCTACACACTTTCAATTAAAAAATCCAAAAATAAAATTAAGGAAACAACTTCATTTACAATAATATTAAAAAGAAAAAAAAGTATTTAAGAATAAATTAACAAAAGACACATGCATTGAAGAATAAAAACTTTGTTGAAAGAAGTTAAAGATGACCTAAATAAAAGATAAAACATCTCACATTCCTGTATCAGAGATTAATATTATTAAAATAGCAGAACACCCAAATTAATTTGTGGATTTAATGCATACCTTATCAAAATTCAAGCTTTTTTTTTTCAAAAATTGACAAGATTATACTAAGATTAATAAGGAATGAAAGAAACCCAGAATAACCTAAATAGTCTTAGAAAAGAACAAAGTTGGAAGACCCTCAATTACTGATTTCAGAACTTGCTACAGAGCTATATTAATCAAGACATTGTAGAATTATCATAATGATAGATATATAAATAACTAAAATATAATTGAGAATTCAGAAATAAACTCATATATTTATGTTTGGTTAGTTTTTGGTTAAATTTCCAAAGAAATAAAATCATTTCAGTAAATGGTACTTGGGCAAGTGGATATCCACATGCACAATACTGAAGTTGGACAATTACTTCACACCATAAACCAATGTTAACTCAAAGTGAACCTAGACCTAAATGTGAGAATGAAAATTATAAAATATTCAAATGAAAACAAAGATATAAATCTTTGTAGCTTATGTAAGTCATTGGCTGTATAGATATAATTACAAAAGCAAAACAACAAAAGAAAAACAGTAGATAAGTTAAGCTTTATAAAAATTAAAGTTTTGTTTTTCAAAGAATGACATCTAGGAAGACAATCTGTAAAATGGGAGAAAATATTTGAATATTATATATCTTATAAGGGTATTGTATTCAGTATATAAATAGTGCTTAAAATTCAACAATAAAAAGGGAAATAACCCAATCAAAAATAGGTTAAAGGATTTGAATAGATATTTTTCTAAAAATATATAAAAATGGCCACCAAGCATATAAAAGATGTGCAATATCATTAGTCATTAGAAAACTGTAAATAAAATCCACAAGCAGATACTTCTTGACATTGACAAGAATGGCTAAAATAAAAATGACAGACAATAACAAGTGAATATGTGGAGTAACTAGAACATCAAACATTGCTCTTTGAGTTGTAAAATAATGTAGCATCCTTTGAAGGCAGTTTGATAGTTCCTCAAAATATTAAACAGAGTTTATCATGTCACCTAGCAATTTCACTAGGCATATTCTAAGGAGAATAAGAAGTACATATCCACACAAAAGCTTGTACATGAATGTTCACAGCAGCATTATTCATAGTAGGAAAAAGTAGATATAATCCAAATATCCATCAACTGATAAATGTTTCAACAAAATGTAGTATATTCAAGAAATGGAAAATTATTTGGCAATAAATATCTATCTCATATATCTGCCTTCTGCAAGGTGGAGACCCAGGAAAGCCAGTGGCATAACTCTAATCCAAAACTGAATACCAGAGGAGGAGAGGAGCTAATGATGTAAATCCAAGACTAAGGTTAAGAGAGCAACAACGACTCAGCTCAGACAATCAGGCAGGAAGATAATGGAGTGAATCCATCTTTCCTCTGTCTTCTGTTACATTTAAACTCATAACCATATTTTGGAGAAAATTTACTCAGTGTATCAGTTCAAATGTTAATCTCATCCAGAAACACCTTATAGATACATCCCAGAATAATGTTTAACCTGAGTACCCCATGAAACAATCAAATTGACATAAAACTAACAATCACACTACTGAAATTCAATGAGTTTGCACATTGTAAAGAATACCACTATCATATTAAAATAATTAAATTTTAAATTCGAAAAAATTAAAAAACACTAATAGGACTCTTAAATATTTGAATGAAATTTAAACTAATCTACCTCACTTTAATTTTATATTGCTATCATTTTTCTAAATGTCATGGTTTGGAAAATCTTATGACTTGTGTATTATTTGCTAGTACCATAAACTGAGAGGCTTAAACAACATAAATTGATTTCTCAAAATTCTGGAAACTAAAAATCTAAAATTGATGTGTTGGCAGGGTTGAGATCAATGAGGGAAAAATCAGTTTCAGGTCTCTCTCTTACAGACTGTGGTCTTCATGTTCACATGACATTCTTCCTGTAGGTATGCATATATTCACATTTCCTCTTTTTTACAAGACACCGATCATATTGGATTAGGGCCCACCCTAATAACCTTATTTTTAAATTAACTAGTTATATCTACAATGTTCTTATCTCCAAATAAGGTCGCAATCTGAGGTACTAGGGCTTCAGACTTGGTTTTCTGTGGGGGACACAATTCAAACCACGCTATATTTTTAATGTAATTTTGGAGATGTTTTCCCTCTCCTTTATTCTCTCCACCTTCAGAACAAATTGTAATTTTTTTCTCTATTGCTTGATATACTTTCTAATGCACTTCTAAGTGCTTATTTTTTGTTGAATTTCTTTAAGAGTTTTTTCTATTGTATAAATATGATTTTCAATTGTGATTTCCCCCATGTTTTGTTTCTTTACACAAACACATCCCTTTTATTGTGCTCCTTTTATTGCTCTTTGAAGATACTGTGTTTTTTACAAATAGAAATTTTGTGGCAACTGTACCTCAACTAAGTCTACTGGTGTCATTTTCCAACATCATTTGCTCACTTTGTGTCTCTGTCACATTTTGTTAATTCTCCTAATATTTCAAACTTTTTCTTTATTATTATATTTATTATGGTGACCTGTGATCAGTGATCTTTGATGTCACTATTGCAAAAAGATTATCGCTAGTTGATGATGGTTAGCAATTTTTAGAAATAAAGTCTTTTTTAATTGAGGCATGTACATTTTTTAGACTTAGTGCTATTGTACACTTAGTAGACTATGGTATAGTGTAAACCTAAATTTTATATGCACTGGGAAACCCCAGAAATTGTGTGACTTACTTTATTGTGATATTCACTTTATCACAGTGGTCTGGAGCAGAACCTTCATTATCTCTGAGGTATCCCTGTACCAAGGTTGAGAAAAACTGGAAAAGTGATTCATTCACAAAAAAGTCACTTTTCCAAATGTATGAGTTAGTGTGGTGTAGTGGTTGCCAGCATAGCTCTGCAAACATGTGTCCTGAGTTTGAATGCCAATGACAATACCACCTGAATGTATGACCCTACCACTGAGCTATACCCACTTCCCTCCCCTTTAATTTTTGGATGGGTTCTGATCAGATTGCCCTTCTAATTCATATTAAAGCATTTGATTTATAGAAGCTATTTTTTTATTTTATAAAAATATTGATAGTGTGTCATTAGTTATAATGATATAACAGAAGCTACACTTTTACAAATTTATCCATGATTTTGATAACAAATTAAATACAATAAATATATTGGCAGCAAGATTTTATTTTACTTATTTTATTTTATTTTGGCAGTAAGATTTTAAAAATTCAATCTAATTTATGAAAAGGTAATAACTGCACTGAAAAGAAAATTAAAAGACTAGAAAAGGATATGAAGTGAAAATCAAGACTCCCTTTTACCCCCCTGCCCCAGCCAACACAGCAGGGAACCACTGGAACTAATTTCATGTGTGTAGGTTTGCCTGTGTGTGCATTAATGGATGTTTGCAAAGAAAGTCTACACATGTAAAAGAACTGTTTGCACAAATATCTGGACTTAGCAAGCACTGTTCTGCAACTTGCTTTCTACTCTGCACACTGCATTAAGTGAACACTGTGTATTAACAAATCTTACCTATTTATAAAACATTATAGTACTATGCTATTTAATAATTTTATATAATATATAATTTATAATTCTTATTAAATGTCTGTGGCAAAATTATTCTAACAAGACCTCTTTGGATATATGTTTATGTTTCCAAACAAGGTAGTAGTAATACTTTTTAATTTAAAATTGCATTATCATTAATAGTAAAAGGAAAAGTATGGTAATACTATCCTATTAGCCTTCTCTAAATCTACTTCCCAAATAAGGATCAACATAACATCCTGTTACCTGCTGCATTGAAAATGTCATTGGCATAACTTGAAATTCTATATTTTGTGGTTCCTTTATTTTGAGATTGAAAAATAATAATAATTTGATCTTTGTCCCGCCCACAAATAAATTAGATTTTCCAAATACTATGATATCCATTTTACCTACCAGCACCGAAATAGTAAACACTCTTAAAGAGCTCTCTAGTTTTGTGTTTTACTGCTTTCTTCCCTTCTTCATTTTGCGACACCTCAACTCTCTTAATTAAACTCTTTTATAATTATTTCTTTTATAATTATACCTTCCTTTCTCATTAAGACTTCTTGTTTCTTAATTTGGATCAAAAAAATTTGTGCCTAAAGTGAATTTCATTGAAAGTCAAAAGCTCAAGTAGTAAAACAAATAAAAATAAGCATCCTGTTCACCATTTCTAGTTCTGATGGAAGGGAAAAGGTCAGAGGAAATAGAAAACATGAAATTAGCCCACTTGCAGGCTGAAATTCGTGTAATGATCGTGTCAGGTCTCTCGCTCCATTTATAAGTGGAAAGTATGTTTGAGTCTCACACAATACTGAGTAGAAGCTGCAAACAAAGTACAGATGTGCTCAGGAACAAAAGCATGATTGTTATGTTTAATGCACTTGTATATATTCTCTAGTGTTCTTTTGCCTCCAATAGCCTTAAACTCAGGTCAAGGTTTTGTAACAGCAGTTATGGGTTTTACAGTGGACTAGCTGAGTTAATCCTAACGTGCTAACAGTAACTTAAATAAAATGTCTTTGGATAACCAATATAAACTATTTACAATGTGTGAAAGACTAGTTAGGTAGGTTAACTTTCTTTTATTAAATGATGGCATTTAAGTTAACATACACAATGAATTAAAGTTGCTGAGTATATATGTAATCATAACACAGGTTGTTTTTGGAAATAAATCTGAAAACTTATTAAGATTTTACTGTAGCAGTTAAAAATTATACAGTCATCAATCACTGCACAGTCTTTTTCCTGTTATTAAAGAAGAAAGCTCCGTTAACCTTAGAATAGAGACTTACCATTTAAATGATTGCTTTTAAGACTAGTTACATTACTTCTCCACCTTTGGTTAAGATCATGTGTGAAGAATAATTATGTTTTGTGTTTACACTGAAATGCTAGTTTTAAGTTATTCCTTAGTTAAAAAAAAAACAAAAAACTGCATGAAATTGTAAAATGTTTAGCCAATATTTCCATACCTTTGGTAGTATAAATTACAAGTGTGCCTATTAAGATTGATCAGTGGATGTTACAGAGTATCCTTCTATAGGTATTAAGGAGTTTATTGACACAAAAGTAAGAATTTTTAATAAAATATTTTAAATTAAGATCAAGTAACAAAACATGAAACTACCAAAGAAAAATAGATTTATTGGGGCCAAAAGTCCTCAAGACCTGTCAGAGATATTAAGTTGCCTGTAAACAAACAAACAAAAAAGGAATATAGTTAAATAGCCAATTATTTATTTATTCTTTTTTTTTTTATTTTGGGGAGAGGTAATTGGGTTTTACTCATTTGCTTATTTTTAATAGAGGTACTGGGGAATGAACCCAGTACCTCATGTGTGCTTAACAAGACCCTCTACCACTGAGCTATACCCTACCCTCCTAATAGCCAATAATTTTTAAGGTAACATCTAAATTAAATTATATTCCAATTTTGCAACATTTTCTGGCTATTAAATATTTATGTTGAAAAAATTTAATGTCCCAGAAAGTATTTTAAAAAAATACACACACTATAAATTCTAAATGAGTCTAGAAAGCCAATAAAAAATTAAAATATTTGCATTGGTTAACTCCCCTTAGAAGTATGGGTGATTTTATTTTTAATAAAATCAACCTATATTAATGTTTATTGCTTTTCTATAAAATTTAATTTTAAAATGTTAATTTTTTTTTACCCTTTCAAAGAACCAGCTCTTGGTTTTATTGATTTTTCCATTTTTTAAATATCTATTTTATCTATTTCCTCTCTGCTCCTTACTATTTCTTTCCTTCTGCTGACTTTTGGTTTTGTTTGTTTTTCTAATTGTTTTAGGTAATAGAGTAGGTTGTTTATTTGAGATTTTTCTTATTTTTTGAAGAAGGCCTATATTCTATAAACTTCCTTCTGAGGACTTCTTTTGCTTCATCTTATAGATTTGTATATGGCTGTGTTTTCATTGTCATTTGTCTAAAGATACTTTTTCATTTCTTATTTGATTTCATCATTGATCCATTGGTTTTTTAGTAACATATTTTCTAGTCTCCATATAGTTGTTTTTTCCTCATTTCTCTTTCTGTGGTTGAGTCCTAGTTTCATGCCGATGTGGTCAGAAAGGATACTTAAAATAATTTCTATCCTCTTAAATTTTTTGAGGCTTGTCTTGTCCCCCAGTATGTGATCTATCCTAGAGCATGTTCTATGCACATTTGAAAAGAATGTATATTCTGGGGTTTTGGGGTTTTTTTGTTTGTTTGTTTTTTGTTTTTTTGATGTAATGAACTTAAAATATCAATTAACTATAACTGTTCTATTGTATCATTTAGGATCTCTGTTGCCTCATTGATTTTCCATATGGAAGCTCTGTTCATTGATGTCAATGGGTGTTAAAGTTTCCTACTGTTATTGTATCCCTATCAATTTCTCCCTTTCTGTTTTTTAGTTTTTGTCTCATGTATTTAGGTGCTCCTATACTGAATGCATATATATTAATGAGTGTAATATTCTCTTCTTGCATTTATCCTTTCATCATTTTATAGTGTCCTTCTTTATCTTTCTTTATGGCCTTTGTTTTAAAGTCTATTTTGTTTGAAATCAGTATTGCTTTCTTGTCATTTCCATTTGCATGAAATATCTTTTCCATTCCCTCACTTTCAATCTATGTGTGTCCTTCACCTTAAAGAGAGTCTCTGGTACACAGCATATTTTAGGCAGTTGCTTTATTATCTAATCTGCCACCCTATGTCTTTAGATTGGGGCATTTAATCCATTGGCATTTAGGGTAATTACTGATTGTTATGTATTTATTGCTATTTTAAACTTTGTTTACAAGTTGAGTTTGTATTTCTTGTATGTTCTTTTCTTTTTCTTTTTCCTTTTGTGGTTTGTTTTCTTCTGTATTATGCTTGTGTTGTACTTCAAAAACAAACAAAATCATAGAAAAAGAAAAAGAAATCAGATACCATCGCTGACTTCTTCTCTGTAGCCCTTTCAATTAATTTGTAACCACTTAATTGCTTTTATTGTATTTTTTTCTGCATAAAATAACTAAAATGGTCTATGTTTCCTCATTGAACTCTCAATGAATCAGGGATATAGGAAGAAATTTAAAGAGCTGTTCCATTAAAAAACTTTATAAGACATTGTAGCATAAGTAGACTTCATATACATCCATACATTTTAAGGAAGTGAAACATACCTGTAGTGATACATTCCTCCTTCATTTCAACACAAATGATCTAACAATTTAAGCACTATGGCAAAGATTGGCCAGGTATTCACCAATGTTATTTCTTCATCATAAATGCATAAAGTCATTGCATTTCACACCTTCCTTTGCAACTAAAATGAAGTCATGTGTTCTAGACAATAGGAAAAGAGTGGAAATAATGTTTGCAAAAACATTATGTTTACTAAGCTTCTTGGAAAAAGAAAAACATAAGACCTTGTTTATAGTATTTGCTGATTTTTCTGGTATAAATACACCATGACTGATAGTGAGTTATCAACACAACATCAGTAAACTCAGAAGAGATGCAAAAATTTACTATTTCAAGCCAGTTTGAACTGGTTGAATCATACTACTGGACTTATGTGAGTTCAGAATTATTCAACCCCATGCATGACAACCCATGCTGTCTTCCCCTACCATGAATATCATTGAGGTCTCATTTTGAAGGCAGGCAGCATCATGAGATGGAGGGGAGCTAGAATCCAAAGTCCTGTATCAGACTGTGATATGAATGAGAAATAAATCTCATTTTATTAAGCCACTGGAATTATAAGGATGTTTGTTGTTGCAGCATAACCTAGTGTGCCCTGTTAATCTTTGGATTAAGAGATACACACTACTATATATAAAACAGATAAACAACAAGGTCTTGCTGTGTAGCACAGGGAACTATATTTGATATCTTGTAATATACTATAATAGAAAAGAATCTGAAAAGAAATATATATATATATATATATATATACATATTCTAGAATGACTTTGTTGTACACTAGAAGATGATAAAGTCGAGAAAGAAGACAATTGTAAATCAAATATACTTCAATTTAAAAAAAAAAAAAAAACCTACAATGACTGGTCGCAAAGCAGAAGCCTCCAGTCATAATAAACCCATTTATGAGCAAATGTTAAATAGCATGTAGAGGATTCCCAGAATACTTTGCAATTGGGTTCTACAGAAACTTACTGTCTGTGTTATGTAGGTATGTAGGTTGGGTCATGAATCAGTGCTTCCTTTCTAATAATTTATTATTTATACCTACAGTATCTTAGAAATGAAATCACACTTGCAAACAGCACTAGAATGAACATTGGAGTGCACAGACCTTTTCTAATTAGTTTTTTTGTTTGTTTCTTTGAATAAATACCCAGGAGTAGAATTGCTGGATCATGTGGTAGTTCAATTGTTAATTTTGTGGGGAATCCACACCATTTTCTATAGTGGCTGCACCAATTTTCATTCCCATCAACAGTGTACAAGGGTTTCCTTTTCTCCACATCCTTGTTGTCTTTTTGAGGACAGTCATTCTGACAGATGTGATGTGATCTCATTGTGGTTTTGATTTGCATTTCTCTGATGATTAGTGACCCTGAGCATTTTTTCATGTGCCTGTTGGTCACCTGTATGTCTTCTTTGGAAAAATCTCTATTCATATCCTCTGATCATTTTTTTAATCAGTTTGGTTTTTTTAATGTTGAGTTGTATGACGTTTTTCTGTATATTTTGGATATTAACCCCTTATCAGATATATCATTTGCAAATATAGTTTTCCATTCAGTAGTAGTCTTTTTGTTTTGTTGATAGTTTTTTTTCCACTGTACAAAAGCTTTTTAATTTGATGTAATCTCATTGTTTATTTCTGAATTTATTATTTTTTTTGCCTGAGGAAACATACCAAAAAATATTACTAAGATTGATATCAGAGACCATACTGCCTATGTTTTCTTTCAGAAGTTTTGTGGTTTTAGGTCTTACAGTTAAGTCTTTAATCCATTTTAATTTTTTTTGCATGGTGTATCAATATTAAATTCATTTTTGATGTATAAATAAATTTATATTTATAGTGTCCCTTGCTCCAATATATAATTATTAGTGGCATTCCAAAATACATGCAATGAAAATGAATTTTTTTTTAAGTGCTAAAGAAAGTATACATAGAAAAGAAAATGGTGTCTGGAAGGAAAGTTTGTTTTTATGTATGTGGGTCATAGATTCTTAAATTGTTATTAATGTTGGGCTGCAGATTTCACTCTGAGTTTCATGGTAACCAACACAAAAATGGAAAAATTACCATGTATAGAAGGTAAATTGTCCATGAAGGTCCATCCAGATCTACTACACAATTTGCAGGGCCCAGTGCAAAAGAAAAATGCAGATCCCTTTATTCAAAAGTTATTTAGAATTTAAAAATAGCAGCAGATAAACATTAAAACCAAGAAATTTTCTAAGCATCCAGTACGAGTGCACAGATCACATGTTTGTGAATCCAGCTAACCCTGGGCTGTCTTTCCCTCCATAGAAATGAAGTTTTCCTAATATTCATGGCTAAGAAAGAATCTTTCACAGCAGTTTCTATGCAGAGAAATTAATAAATATAGTGACCAATATTAATAAAAATGGCTATTCTTTCTCAAAGGTTTACCACTGCCAGAAATAGACAGTTCTAGAGAGAATTCTCCTTTCCTTGGTGGAGACTGAGGTAAATTCAGGCCAATCCATTAAAGGAAAAAGCAGAGATATCAGTTTGAGAACAAAATTACATAGTACACATAGTCCTCTGACTTTCAGGTTTCAAAAGCAGGACTCAAAGCCTCAGTGAGAGGAATGAGAATACAGTCAGATTTCATATGAACACCCCCTTGTACACAATTTCTTGGGGCACAGACTACAACAAATATGTCAATGTATATGCACGACTGAGACTTTGTGCTGTACACCAGAAATTGACACATTGTAATTCATTGTACCTCAATTAAAATTTTTTTAATAAAAATTTAAAAAAAGGAAACTACAGCCTATGGGCCAAAGTCTGGTACTTTGTTTTTGTACAGCCTGCAAGCTACAAATGGTCTTTACATTTTTAAGTGACCACATTTTAAACAGATTGTAAATACTTATATAATAGCCTAGATTTGTCTCTTGACCTGAATAGCCTCAAATATCTACACTGTGACCCTTTAAGAAAAAGTTTGCTAACCTCCGAATTTGCTCTACTGAATTATAGTTAATGTTGCCATTTTTGTATTTATTCAGTTTATGGTAATTAACATTTAATACTTTCCATTAGTCCAGTCCACTCAAATGTTCATTATTATTATTGTTACTATTATTATTACTATTATTATTTTCACTGTCAAAATATGCTGTTGTCTAGATCATTGACAGACATTTTCTTATTCTATTTTGTCTTAGTTTTTAAGGCTATGTATGGAACACCTTTCTAACTTTCTAGCACCTAAGACTTTCAGATGTAGGCAAAGGCATAGAATTTAAATAAGGAAATGCTGACTCATGTAGTGACTCCAACCTTTAACAGGAAGGTCTTTAGGTAAATCATTTACACTCTCTTAATTCTCCATTTTCTCATCAGTAAATTAGGAATTACAGTATAATGGAAAGAAACCCTGAGCTTTGACTTATGAGCTGTGCATCTAAATGGTGGCTTTTTCTCTTTGAGTCTCATAAAAATCTTCCTTCCGGTTTATCATAGTATTCTGTCACATTCTATCACATTCTATCAAGACAAGTAAAGTAGAACTTATTTAACAGGTTCTCAATTGCTACTATTATGGATTAAAAGCAGTAAGAGATATGAAAGAGCTTTTTTAACTATAAAATAGAAAGCATACATATCACTAATATTAAATAATACCTCAAAGGCATTTGAAGAATAATCAAGTTTATGGTAGATGACATCTCTCAACTAACACAGTCTTCTATTTATTAATTGTTGACAAGAGCCATAGAACCACTGTAGTTTCATGCTTTTGCTAAGAATCAAAGGGCTAAGTTTTATTTTGTTTTGTTTTCCCTATTGACATGCCACTGTATGCAATCATATATAGCTGAAAATAGTACACAAATCAAATGCAAATGTTATCTGGCAGCTTTGAAACTTTCCATCACAGACTCATTACATGCCTTTAAGCTTAATTAATTGAAATAATAAAAATTCAACCTACCTGAGTAGCATGCTGGCTGTACTTTTTTCCCCCCGATATTATATTTTATGAACAGGCAGTTAAACTTGGATGCAGAATTGTACCTGTAGTTTCAAAAGGACATTGAGAATTTTGGGGGGGGGCTCCCTATTTTCATATGTGCTGAAGGCAACTTTTTCTCGTGGATACACATGCTTGGGACAATAACCAGGACAAAATTCAGAAAATAAAAACTGTCTATGTTTTTCTACAGTTGCTCCTTTCAAATGCAGTGATTAAATATGATTGCTAATATAATTCATAACATGTGCTTCAAAATTTTGTGCATTAGTGAAAAATTATGAGTAGGGTCACAGGACTCATTGAAGGGTGCTAATAACTATTTTACATCAATTTATTTATTAAATTAATTATACTTTGCAGTAGATAATAATTATAATAATCATAAAAACATAATTAAAGAGAATATGCTCATCAACACATAATCATTTATTCACAAATATTAATTAAATAACCAAATTTAAAATTCACTTGACAAAGATTATTGAGCACTTGCTAGGTGGTGAAAAATAAGTTCTGCTTGGGAAGTACAGCAAAGAACATGATAAAATCAAATACCTCACAGAACTTACATTCTGTGTAAAGTGTGGATATGAAAATGAGAAATTCCTGGGGGGCAACCTGGCCATGCATCCTTTGTTTTGAAGTTGAAAGTTCCAAGCCCTATAAAGGAAAAAGAGTTGGAACAATTCAAGAGCCATTTGGGAGCCGTCAGGACTAGAACCTGAGTCTACCTGATCCCTATTTAGTAAGCCAAGCCCTATAAACCTAAGCACATCATTATATTTGCCTGACTAGAGTTTATATTTCTATGTAGCAGTTTCAAAATTTAACAAAACGCTTTTGGAACTATGAGTCAATGTAGTACATTGCAGTGATGTAGTTAATGGGTATCCTGTAAAAACATGAGCCAGGTAATATCATCTATTGAAAACCTTCAATAACTCACTGTTCTCTCAGGGCAAAAGCCAAAATCCTTGGAATGTCCTCTAGAGTCCAGTGTCATCTGTCCTTCTCCTTCCCTTTTGTGTCTCTAACTTCATCTCCTATTGTACTACTGCTCCCTTTCTTAGTCTCCTCCCTTCTTTGTTCTAATCCAGCCATGCTGTCCTTGTTGTCTCAAACACAGCAGTCACACTCCCACCTCAGGCCCTTTGCACTGATTCCCTCATGTGAAGAAGTCTTCTCTGAGATACTGGCAGGACCTGCTTCTGCACAGCTTTCGATAATTTTCTCAGATGTCAGTTCAGTGAGGCCAATCCTCAAGACATATCTAAAACCATCCCATCCCCTCCCCTTCACAATTTCTTGTCCTGCCTCCCCTGCACGGCTTCTTCCTTTTTTCACACTAACTATAACCAACTTAGCTACTATATACTTTACTATAGATTATTTTATGATTTCTATTTTCTATTGACTTTCTTCCCCAGCTTTTTGGAATATTAGCTTCTTAAGAACAATGTTTTTGTCTGTTCTGGTCAGTCATGCTCCCCGAGCACCTGGAGAAGTGTTCTGGTATGTAGCTGGACAATTAGTATGTGTTAAAGAAATGAGTGTCAGCATTATGCATATTAAATAATGGAGACTGAGAGAAAAAAAGAGATCTAAGAGATATTGAATATGGCTCTGCTCTCATCCAGCTCCCATCTAGAAGACTGTCTTACAAAACTTGTTACATAACACAAACATACACATGTGTGCATACACACACCCAACTCTGAAGACATTAACAGATATGTTAAAAATTCTAAAGGCTTTATGGAAAGATGAAAGAGGAAATTACTTTACACTAAAGCACTTCCTATAAATTCCCTTAAACTTTTTTGTTTTCCCAAGTATTCATTTCTTATGACAGCTGCCACATTTATGCTTTCTTCCAGGTGTTTTCAACCATTTTCTTGACCCCTTTTCAGAATTCTGGGATTAAACCCCATCAAACCTTTTCTCAATTAAATATCTACCCTTCATCAAATTTTAGAAAAACAAAAAGCCTTGCTAGAAATCCTCCCTCCTCAGCAGTGACCATTGGAGTTTGCAATGTAGAGAAGGGTATTATCTTGTTTTATATGAACACATCTTTTCCTCCAGTCGTCAGTAATTAAAGGGTATCACTTAGGCTTCTTGGAAGTAAAGAGAGAACAAATTTTCCTATGAACTAAGCAGTTTTCAGTCCATCTAAAGGAACCTGACCAATATTTTTATCTTTCCACCAAAAGACAAGAGAGTTAAACTAGGACGATACAAGAAAAGCAAGTCAAATTCAGTCTATGATAGAAATGGATTGTATCCAGAGCCCTAAGAAAAAAGTAATAAAGGGAGATTTAAACCAAAAACAAAGGAGTCCAAGAAGTAAAAATCCAGAAAGATTCAGTTGAAATGACTTAAAAATAAAATTCACGGAGATGGTATTAGCCAACAGGAAAGAAAGAATTAGTTGAGTGTAAAAATAAGAATTCATTAAGCAGCAGTCCATAGAAGTAAAATCAGAGGCAAATTTAACCATCTCTCTGCCCAATGTGGGAGAAAAAAATTAAAATATTATGGTTTATCCCAACAGCGTTTGGTTGTTACATCTGGCAGACATTCAAACCTTCATATTCTGGATACTTTCTTTCAGTGTGAGTTCAGATGTATGGGTCATCAGAAGGGTACCTCATGCCCACAGCTAGCCTTATTGATTTCCTGCATTCCTAGAGAACCACATGGAGCAAAAGAGAATAGCTCTGAGGTTGCTTTTAAAGGATTATCAGCATGTAAGGAAGCCGTCCCTTGTATGTTTCAAAATTCAGTGCATCGAAATGTGACGTTGGAAGGATTTTCACTATACATACTTGCATAAATGTCAGTCTTCAATGGTTAATAGCAAGTATCTGTCATATTACTCCCTATTTATAATGAAGTAGATTCTTCATATTACTCAGAGTAATGAGATTAAAACTGTGGATGATGAAAGTAATTGAGGTCTAGAAGCTGCTGGTCCTCTTTCGCCTTCTATTATCTTTTTCATGCGTGAAGTTCATAAGGACTTCACTGAGACAAAAAGGATTTCATTATTTTCATTATTTCCATCATTTCTGTTATGCTATATTAGCAGCTCCAAAGAAATAATTAAAATGAATGGGAAATAGATGAATATTTGTGATAATTTCTCTATAATTTTTTTCTTTAGGCCATATGTTATTTTTTTTCTTTTCTTCTTTCTCTCTTTCCTTCTTCCTCTTTTTGTCAGTAGTTTTCAAATGATATAAATAAATATGAATTCATTATCTTCTAGTGCCAAAAACTATAAAACATGCCATTGTTTTCATGAAACTAATATTCCAATAGAGATGACTTCACCTATACAATTAATTGTAGGAAATCATGTCTAACTTTAAATTGAAATATCTCTACAGGAAAGGGACAGTGTCCGAAGAAAGGAAATAACTAAGAAAGAGAGGATAAATGTTGCTCTTAGGGAAGGTTTTATAAAGAAATTGATAATTGATAGGGAACAATAAAATTTTTGGAAATTATTAAGGCAAAAAAATTGAGATTTGCCAAAGAAGAAAGATGCAATGGCACTAACTAGGGTTAAATGTTTCTGCCAATAGTATAATGTAATTTTGCCCTAACTATCTACTACCTTCTGCATTTGTGGGGTTTTTTGCACCCTCACAGATTGTTGCCCAGAAATGTAAGAATTTTTCTGCCCCCTACCCCTCCCTTTACCAAATTCGTGGTAACAAATCTAGAAAGTCTGTAAGTTTAGAGCAGAATGGAGAAAAAAGGCAGGTGAGACAATGCAGGAACTTGTTTACCATATAAAGAACTTTAGTTTTCATTCTAAGAACACTCAACAACTATTCTACAAATATTTATTGCCTGGCTTATATAGGCCTTACTTTGGACATTTGCAAATATATGTTAACAAAGACAATAAGTAAGTAAATGATGCTATATGTTTGCAGATGAAAAATAATATGCAAATGTAGATGAGGATACAGAGTTAGGAGTACTTGGGGGTGGGGCCAGTGGTGAGCAATGTCATGTTCTACTTTGCCTTGTAAGGATGTATTTCTCATGGCAAGATGAAAAATTAACTGAATGGGAGGCTTTTGCAAGAGTCTAGGACAGAGGAAATGGCTTGTCCTTTTAGTGATGGTGGAGATAGTGAGAAATGAATAGATTTAAGAGACATTACAGCAGGTAAAATTGGCAGGATTCCATGATGCATTTGATATGAAGGATGATGTAAGAAAGAAATATTAAGAGTGTCTCCTTGTCTCCTTCAGTGCAGAATTGATCAATGGAAGTCCTATTTTTGGAGATAGCGAACGTTGGGGAAGGCTAGATTGATTCTTTTTTCCCAGCTGATAGTAATCAGCAAAACCTTGAACCAATTCTTTAGTAATTCACCATGACTTATGACATGGCATGACCTGAATTATTGTACATATATTCTTTTTCTTTCATCTTCCTATGCATTCACTGGCTGTTTGCAAGTAATTTTGTATTTCAAAAGTGGTTTTGATTAAGCTAGGGTTAGTAATAAATTAACATGATAGAAGAAAAAAATTAGAAAATTCTTGTTATCTAACTTCAAGACTTACTATAAAACTGCAATAATCAAGACACTGTGGTACTGGCTAAAAAATAAAGTAGATAAATGGAACAGAATAGAGAGCCCAGAAATAGACCTAATAAATATAGTCATCTGATCTTTGACAAAAGAACAAAGGCAATATAATGGAGCAAAATAGTCTCTTTAATAAATACTGGACAACTGGACATCCACGTGCAAAAAACCAAAATGAATCTAGATGTATATATTACCTCCTTAGGAAAAATTTACTCAAAATGGGTCAAAGACCTAAATGTAAAGCACAAAACTATAAAATTCTCAGAAGATAACATAGGAAAAAACTTAGATGACCTTGGATATAGTGATAAATTTTAGATACATCAAAGACATGATTTATGGCTGAAATAATTGATAAACTGGACTTGATTAAAATTAAAAGTTTCTTCTCTGCAAAAGACATTATCAAAAGAACAATAAGACAAGTTACTCATCCTAAAACTGGGAAAAAAATATTTACAAAAACTCATCCAATATATACAAAGAACTCTTAAAACTCAACAATTAAAAAACAAACAATCTTATTTAAAAATGAATCAATGACCTTAACAGACACCCCACCAAAGAGGATATACAGATGACAGATAAGCATATAAAAAGATGCTCCACATGATTTTATCACAGAAATGCAAATAAAAACAATAATTTGATACATTCAAACACCTATTAGAATGGCCAAAATCTAACTGGCCATTAGACTGACAACATTAAATGCTACAGAAGATGTGGAGCAACAGGAACACTCATACATTGCTGGTGAGAATGTAAAAGGATACAGCCACTTTGGGAAAAAAGTTTAGTGGCTTCTTACAAAACCAAACATACCTTTACCATACAATCCAGCAATCATACTCCTTAATATTTTCCCGAAGGAACTGTAAATTTATGTCCACGCAAAAACTTGAATGTAGATGTTTACAGAAGCTTTATTCATAATTATGAAATCTTGTAAGAAACCAACATTTTCTTTGGTAGGTGAGTAGATAAATAAACTGTGGTACATCCCAATAATGGAATTATTTAGCATTAAAAACATATGAACTATCAAGCTGTGAAAAGACATGGAGGAACCTTAAGTACATAATTACTAAATGAAAGAAGCCAATCTGGAAAAGCTACATACTGTATGATTTCAACAATATGACATTATGGAATAGACAAAACTATGGAGAAAATAAAAAGATTCTTGATTCCTATGGGAGTGGGTGTGGGGCAATAAATTGGCAGGGCACAGAAGACTTTTAGGACAGTGAAAATATTCTGTATGATATTATGATATTATAATGATATATCATTATAAATTTGTATAAACTCAGAACATACAACACCAAGAGTGAAACCTAAGGTAAAAACTCTGGACTTTGGGTAAATAAGATGTGTCAGTGTAGTTTTACCTTTGATAAAAAAACAGAATGTATCATTCTAGTGAATAATGTTGATAAGGGGGAGGATATGCATTGTCAGGGCAGGGGGTATATGGGGAATCTCTGTACTACCTCCCTCTCAATTTTGTTGTAAACTTAAATCTGATCTAAAAAAAGTCATGTCATAAAAAATTTAATGGGATATGTCTGTTCACTTAATCAAATTGAGTAGCAAATTCACTATTTTCATTATGGAATTTTACAGTCAAAGTGAGTGTATTTGCTTTCTGTCTAGCATGAATTGTTATTATAGTGTAAGGTCCTAACAATTAGCTTTTTTGACTATAATATGAGTGCCTGACATTAAGCTCTGATTGCCCATCCATCCACTTCAAAGACATCCATTCAGAATAAACACATTTTCAGCTACACAAAAAAATAAAGATTCAGGCCACTTCACCCAAGAAGTTCTCTTTTGTTTTAGAGGGCTCTGGTTGACTTAGATAACTATCCATTTGACTGACTTCTTGCTTTCTCCTTCCTGCACTTTAATACCTGCTCTTATGTTTTAAATTCACCAATAAAAAGTGAGCCCACAAAATCCTAGTCACCCCACCCTTGATCCCAATAAAGACAGAACCCCAAGTCTGCTCTCTCTCTCTTTCTACCCCCAACCTCTCTGCTTCAGCCTCAGGTGTCCCTCTAGGACTTGTGAGTAATAAATGTGTCTTTTCAAATCTCCCTAATGATTGTTGCTGAGGTGCATCTTGTAGTCATAATAAAAATCCACAAGGGTCAATCCAGCCACAAATTCAGCTCCAGGGAAGGAAATGTCTGGGAGGGCTTGCCTCAAACAGTACTGGCCCAGGTGATTGCCCACAAGCATTTATAGCTGATGGCATCACTATCAATATTCTGAAACCACCATAAAATAGTTATTTATTCCATAACCTTTATTGAGCATCTGAAATGTGTATGTCACCCTATCCTCACTGATGCATTACAGTTTAAGTTTAATTTAAAAATTAAACTTATTTTCAGGCCTCTGTATTTACCTATCCTTGAATTCTGGGAATTGCCAAAAGGGTCAGAGAATGGTTTTCACATGTACCTTTTGATGCAGTTTTCACAGCTACCTAGCTGCTACTTACACAGGCATCTTGGAAGTTACCCACTATCACTAGGGCTCTCTTACAATGATGCCGTCAGAGTCTCATTCATAACTTTTCCCTTGTATAAAATGTGACAAGACATATTTTATTCAGACTACTGCAGTAGGAGAGACTTCAGTGTAAACTGAGCTGGCAACAAAAAGCAGGAGGCTTTTTAACCCTGGAATATGTTAAAGAAAAAGCATGGAAGGATGCTGGAAAGCAGGGATTGGTGGATGTGATTAGGCCATCTGTGTTTGCTAATTGGCACTTATTCAAAGAGGAGAAACATACTTCTCCTATCTTCATGACAGGAGGTAATTATGCAAAGTACATCAAAGATAGACACTTACATTCCCACAGGAACTAAGAGATAAGGGGGGTTATCTCTATGCATATTTGAATGTCAAAGTGATGACTCTCAGGTCTTTGAGAAAATAGTGCTGAGTAGCAGGAAATTTACATCTCAAACGGGCAGAGAAAGGATTTATAATCACAAATTTTCAAAAGTAAATTCTCTAAGAAAAGGGAGGTGAGCAGTGTATAGTTAAGTTTTGGCTGGAACAAATAGTAAATTCTTTTGGCAGTGTTGCACTTTCTTAGAGTAGCGGTTCACTTAAAAGAATTGGGGTCATCCTAGGGACATGGTCTTGGACTGTAGAAGCCAGACTGGTATTCCCTCTTAGTGTGAGGGGTTGAACGCCAACAGTTTTGCAGTTTTCATGCGTGATACTGTGATTTATAAGAAATAAAAATTTGGTCATTTAGATTCCTGAGCACACGAACAATGGGAGCATTGTTTATTATAATAATTGGTCTCTTACCTTCAGTTCCTGAAATCACTTTAAAGCCAGAAAGGTGAAATGGGTGTCTTGTTATTCATAACAAACCCCTTTCCACCATAGCTGACTTTATGTTGAGGAGTTGACTTTTGGAAATCAGCTAAGGCTGGGGGCTGGGTGCCAGGTTGACCAACCATAAATAGAGGGGTGGGACACTCAGTCTCATCCCCTGATTTCAAGGGAGGGAAGAGGGACTAGATGTTGAATCAAATACCAACAGCCAGTAATTTAATCAACCATGCATATGTAAGGAAGTCTTCATAAAAACCCAAAAGAAAGAGGTTTCAGAGAGCTTCTAGTCTGGGGAAACAGAACACTTTTACGTGCCACTATGCAGGGCCCAAACTCCATAGGGACAAAGGATCCCTTGGAGACCTCACCTTACGTGTCTTTTCATCTAGCTGTTGATTCATATCCTTTAATATATTTTTATAATAAACTAATAATCTAGTGGGTAAATTGATTACCTAAGTTCTGTGAGCCACTCTAGCAAACTAATCAAACCCAAGGAGGTGGTCATGGAAACCTCTGATTTATAGCCAGTTCTTAAGAAGCACAGGTAGTAACTTGGTTTTTGCAATGTCATCTGAGGTGGAGAACAGTCCTGTGGGACTGAGCCCTTAACCTGTGAAAGCTGATGTGACCTCCAGGTAGATAGTGTCAGAATTGAGTTGAATTGAGTTGAATCCACACAGCTGGTATCTGGAGAATTGTTATATGATATGTGGAGACCCTCCCCTGCCACACACACACACAGATTGGAATTTGGTGATTAAATTATTTTATCATCCAATTCCTGTCCCTTAAAATTATACCCAACCAATGTCTCTCTTATTCAGCCTAACGCTTGGTGCAGTGAGGAATCTTTAATCTCAGATATTATTTGAGCAATCTTCTATCTACTCATGTAGCCTGTAATGCCTGATGTACCTTCCTGCTATAGTTTGTATTTCAAAGGGATTCCATGGGTTTCTAGGGGCATATAAAAAGTTGAGAATGAACTCAAGTACAAACTTACTATATGTAGCTTCAAACTGCTGTTTTCTTCTTACATGTAAGACTTTTTCATACACCTTTATTTCCAGAATCTTTCTTATTTTTTTCCTTAGGAAATTTCTCATTCTTTTCCCCCTTCATGCTGCCTTCCATTGGATCCAGCCTTTTATGTTCATCTGAGAAAAAGTGTATGTCAGAAGGATAGGATTCATACCTCTCATAGACTGAAAGTCTCCATTAAAAAAAAAATCAAAACAATAAATGAATCCATTGATATCTTGGGAAGGAGATGTTATATGATTACATTCTTCATATAATAGTTTATCCAAACCACATCTTCAACTCAACCAGCATTCCTACCAGGATTTATTTCCACACTTGCAGAATTTATATTTAGTACAAAATAGACATTTTTAAAATTTTGATGATTTTTGTGAGTGAATTTTCAGGAATTTCCTTGATTTTTCATTGAAAGAGCTATGCGTGGATGGACCTAAGGAGTACTATACTAAGTGAAATAAGTCAGAAAAAGAAAATACTTTATTATCACTTCTATGTGGAATCTAAAAAACAAAACAGATGAATGTATTTTACAAAATAGAAACAGACTCATGGATATAGAGAATAAACTAGTGGTTATCAGTTGCGGGAGGGCAAGATAGGAGTATGAGATTAAGAAGCAAAAACTACTATGCATAAAGTAAATAAGAAACAAGGATATATTGTATAGCACAGAGAAATATAGCCATTGTTCCATAATAACCTTAAATGGAGTATAATCTATAAAAGTATTGAATCACTATGTTGTACAGCTGAAACTAATATAATACTGTAAATCAACTATACTTCAATAAGAAAGTAAATTAAAAAAATAAAAGAGCCATAAAACATTGCAGAATTTTCAGACATAAGCGATAGTGGGATTCAATGCTGAGAGAGATCTTGTTGACTCTTCAAGGGTCTTTCAACTATCTCTTTGATCTCAATGCTGAATTCTCTCATATATGAAATGGGACTCCTTGTTAACTGTTTTGATTTATCAAGGGATACATCATGCCAGGAATAACAGCAATTAAATTGTATGTGTTTACACATCTGAGTTTTAATGCTATTTCTTATTTAGGTGAACCTGGTTTTAATAGTTAATATCTAACAGTCTCTGTTCAGGACTTCTTATTATCAGTAAAAATGTTCATTGATCACTGGGTCCATATTCTGTAATAAGAAATGTACTCTTTTATTGATTATTCAAACTAAATGTAAATATATATAAATAAGCTTCTGTAGTATGTTTCTGATATTAAATTTCATACCTTTCTCATATAAGAAATGGTACTTCCTATCATCTGGTGCTGAAAAAAAAAGTCTTAATCTGCTCTTACTCTATAAAAATGATTTAGTATGTATTGTCCAGAAGAATAAACTGCTCAGTTTAGTTTTTTAAATCCCTATGACTTATATATGCATTTGATGTTTTTCAGTGTTCTCTTACAATAAAGGCTTTAAATGATGTCATTTGCTTATAAACCCAACATGAGAAACCTAAATATTGACTCTCAGCATTTTCTTTGCTTTCTTCATTTTGTGGTTGATTCTGACCTACATAGATTCCCTGAAATAAGTCAGGTTTCTTCCAAATAGTTCAGTATTCCAAGCACTTCATATAGGCTGCACAATACTTGTTCTTTGTTCATTTCCACTGCCAACATGCGTTGTTATAAAAATGAACCACATTTTTTTTGCAAGTAATAATATATTTGCTAGAAAGGTTATATTGCAAATTCACCAGGTTCCACAAAGAAAGTGATATATTTTTATTATCACTATTACTGTTTCTCTAAAGAAATACATGTAAGAAAATTGTGTACGGGAGGAAAGTTTTTAAATATGAATTGCATATGTAGATAGCTGCAAGTGATATCCAGCAAAAGCTTGGGATAATGTTTCAGTTTCATTCACCTACATAGTGTGTATATCAAGGTCAATCGTAATGAAAAATAAGTAAAAACTCCCCGCAATGCAGCCACAGCTTCATTTTTCTTGTCCTCTCTGTAATGGAGGTTCCAAGTTGACACAGATGGTAATAATAAGGAAGCAAGCCCTGAAAGCTGCCAACTGCGTCATCCTGAACTCTTTCAACACACCTCATCTGAAACGATAACTATAATTCCTGTCCCATGTTGCACTCTGCTGCCCTGCCACACATCTTTTAAAAGTATTAAGGAAACCATTCAGAGAGCATTATTGGAAAATAAGAGAGGGCAAATATTCTGGTCAACCAAATAATGAGTTTTAATACTTCCCAGCAGTTACCTAAAATCCCAGCTGAATTCAAAACCTTTAAGAGGTAAAGGGGAAAAGGGCTTGATGGCAGTGGGGGAAGGGCTGGATGTGAAGACTAGTATGTTCCATTCAGTGTTACCTCCTGCCAATTTATCTGGAATATTTCAGTATGTATAGACTCACTATAGCATTCACGAAAGTTCCTGATATTAGAGGTGAAACTCACTTAGAAGCAACATCCTGGTAGAACTCTGTGTAGATTAAGTAACCAGGTATTGTACACCAGAGAATGCCTAATTGGCCAAGCAAAATTTCACCCCACTTTATCTCACCTATGGCATGATAAAAACAATAATAAGCAGTAGTAGCACTTTAAAGTGAAATCAATAAATAAACTTTTCTGACCTGCTTGCACAATGAAGTACTTACATAAAAAGTTTTGTAAATGCTCTATTTATGTGCGTAAAATATTTTTTGCTATGTACTATAAAAGCTTTCATTTTTGTGCCCTACAACTGAGTCATGTTTACACAACTCCAGTGTTAAAGTGAAAACCTACAGCCTGTCACAATAAATTTATGCTATTTCTGTAATTCTTTTTTTTATTTTAAAGTATTAGAAAAAATACAAAATGTAATGACATTTATTATTTATTCCATCAGTCCTGCAGGAAACAGAATCCAGCTCAGATAGTTCAAACAACTTTACCAGATAAAGGCATGGACAATGGGTATTGAGAAACCCAGAGGTTAGCCACAGTGGGGAGCCATTGTCATCCTTAAGCCTGAATGACAAAGGAAGGTAAAATGAGCTGAGAAGAAGGGAAGGCTTACAGTAGGGGATTGTCTGATGGAAGCTGCAGTCATGGATGGTACCAAACACTAACAGGAAATGCTGCCAAACATGGTAGGGAGTGGGGAACAAATATTCCAACCTTCCTTCTTGTCCTGTGATTCCCCAAACAGTGCCCCCATTGGCTGAACCTAGCAATCTGATGTCAAATGGTAAGAAAGCGGGTACCACAGTCTAAAGAATCAGCTTCCCAGTGCAGAAAGAAAAGCATCGACAGAAGGTAGATTGGGGTCAGAGAGCAGAATAAGAAAACCCAACACACGCATATTTCTACCACAAAGAATTGACCCAGTTATCTTCTAGTGAGATTCGCTTCCAGTTGTATTTTTAATTATCATTCTATTATTTTTATGTATATATTGCACATTGATTTCAAAGACTTCAAAAAATGCATAATCATAAAAAAAGAAGATATAACAATCACTCCAAATCTTTCCATGCTGAAATAAACATTAACTATGAGTGAACTTCATTTCAGATATTCCTCTATGCTTATATACAGATATGCAGAAAATGAAAAAAAAAAAAAAAAAAACAGAAACTTTTTAAGAAAATGGCAACTTATCATTAAAGCATTAAGGTAAATTTATTAAATTAAATTTTATTTTTTAAGAATAAAAATATTGAAAATAAAACATAAATACAGTATTGCAGTTCAAAACAATGTTGCCTTGCCACAGTGCTATTATATATTAAAACAAACAAATAAACAAACAAAAAACCTGGGATTTAAGAAGATATTTTACTCAAAAGATTAAGAGTTATTAAACAATAGCTTTACGTCACAGGTTTCCAGTCTATGAAATTTATTAACTCCCTGCTACAAATGAGGAAAACTTTAGCATGTCACATATTTCAATCCCTCATCTGCCTATATCCCAACCTTTGTAAGACATAATATTATGTTTACACTAACTTATGTTTAATTTTTATATTATTGTGTTCTTCAAGGATGTTTAGTCTTTTTTATAAGGGGAATAGATTTTCTTCAGTGATAATTTTTAAGACTTTCTATATTCAAAATGTTTATTCCTTATCAGTCATATCTCTGGGTTTTTCATGTTTTCAAATGTCTCCATGCTCTATTTCTACTTGAAAGATATTTTAGCTGGATATAAAATTATTGGGTCACACGCCTTTTCCTTTTGAACTTGTAGACATTGCTCCAGTGTCTTTAGGAACAACATACCGGTACAGAGAATGTATGGGTCTTATCTGATTTTTCTCCTTGTTGGCATTTTCTTTCTCTACACTAGATGCTTGATAAATGTTTTCCTTACCTTGAAGACTAATAGCCTGAATAGTTTATAATTTAGTGTTAACTAAGCTGAATTACAACTTCCTCGTACACTGTATGCAGATTAATTTTTCTCAGTCTCTTTCTTTTTTCATATAAAGTTAAGAGTTGTCCCACAGGACTAACACTTCAAAAACCAATTGAATGTTTTAAGGAAGTGCATGAACCTGTAAGTGCAAGAAAGTTAAAATGCCAAAATCACACAAAGGGCTTACAGAAAACCAAACCAAAACAAAACAAAAACAGTATTACAACCAAATAAAATGCTTTTATGTTATGCTCTAGGCCAAAAGGTGATAAGTTACTATATTTACTTGGGTCAGGTAATGAAATATTACCTAACAAAAGGACAAAAACACATGTGGCTTCAAAAGCAGAAGTGGGTCACAAAAATAGATTCAGAATGAGTATAAGCCATACAAGATTAAACATGTTTCCTTTTTAAAGAGTCATTAACTCTTAAAAATATGGACTATACCTTTTTCAGTAACTTTGGTAAGCTACAACATCTCTTATTTTGAGGTCTAAGATGCAGAGTTCAGACTGAATTATAGTATAATTGGGTAAATTAGTACCCAGTTTAATGATCTTATCTAAAAATTAATTATTAATAAATCTATTTGAATCTGAAAGGAAAAATGTTTTTGCAGGAAATGGAAGCTAAGCTATAACTTCCTGTTGGAAGAGACCATGTCTATATTGTTCAGGTGTATCCCATGTGACTGGTGTAGACCTCAACTCATAATCACTATGTGAAGAGTATTTGTATGATATGTGGGTAATAGTGTCCAAAATGTACAGGAGGATATTCCAAAGGATTCAGCTTTATATTGTTCAGGATTTCATTTCACTGGCTTAGCTGAAGACCTCATGTACATGTTTATCAAGTGTATGGAGGACCCCCAAATCATAAGGGAAAGCATCCAAATTGGATGACCAAGTTGGGATGCAACAATGTCTTAGTAGACCAGAGCAATAAAACGATCCTAACAAGAGGAAATTATATTGAAGCATCTGGATCTCCAAAACCAATTTCAAAGGTACTAGAGAAGGCTAATATAAATGAGTAGTGGGGTAGATGAAAAAGACTCAGAAGTTATATCTGACAGCAATTTCAATATAATATGAACAATGTGGTCTGACTTTTATGGAAAAAATGAATAGAACCAAACAGAAATTGATGGTCCACTCACCTCTCCTCCTGTGATGTTAGAAATATTAGTTTTACATGAAGCACCTCAAAGGATGTATAGGCACCTTGAATCATTTTCAGAAGAAAGAGATCAGGGTGTTGAGTGAAGTCAAATATCTCCAAACATATGAAAAGGTGTCATGTAAAAAAGACATTATATGTGTCCTCTATAGCCTCCAGGGATGCTGTTGATCTAAGACAAAAAGAACTGAAATCATTAACAGAAATTTAAAAATTAGAGAGACCTGGAGATGAGAAACATGATATGAACAGCCTTGGCTGGTAGTAAATTTTTCATCCCTGGAAGTGTTCAAAAGAGGCAGAATAAACTTTCAAAGAGAATTTTAATAAAGTTATCCCCAAATTGAATAAATAATAAATTGTTTTAAAGTCCTTTCTAAATACTAAGTTTATATAACTCTACTAATACTTTTTTTTTTTTTATTTTCTTGGTTTTTTTTAAGAATTTGGAAAAATAACTTAATTCAGACTAATCCTGTTCCCTCAACTTACTAGTTGTGTGGTACAGATTGAACAAATTACTTAAGTTGTTGGAGCTATAGTTTCTTCATCTCTAAAATGGGAATAAAAAGGTTATTGAGAGAATCATATAAATTAATATATGGAAGGTACAGTGAATGGCACAAGATAAGCATGCATACTCCACAAAAATAAGTATTCAAATTTTGAGGAAAACTTTGAAAAATCCAACTCTTGACACTGCTTGCTATCCAAACTGTGTCCTCACAAGAGAGGAAAATGTGGTCTTATTTATTTTTAATATTCAAGAAAAAATACATAGCTTGAAGAAGTTTTATGGAAAATATATAATCTTGAAGTACTCAAAAGTTTAATTGCCAGTATTGTCACATTGCTAAAATGCTTACTTTAGTTGTACTAATTATATGATATTATAATTATCATAATATTTACATAATAACATAATTATTTTACTTTGGAATCACCATAGTAGGGAGGAAAAAAGATAATTCCTAATAATGATAAATCCATACAAATTTATAAATGTGGAAATTTGAAAATTCATTTGAAGGACTTTTAAAACATTTGAATATGTTTAGCCTCTATTTTTTAAACTGTAAGTATTCAGTTATACGCTAGCTATTAAAGTAAGAAAGATGTCAAGTTGTTAGGTGTCCAGGCGGTCAATTAGGACAATATGTCCAGCTGCAAATAACACATAAGCAATGGGTCAGGCAAGAGGAAAAGAAAAAGAAAAGTGCCAGCTTCCCTAATGTTCCATGTTTCCCCACAGAAGAACTCCAGAAGAGCCAGATTACAGGCAACATAAGTAGGGGGGGGGGTCCTCTCCCTGCTGACGAGCCCTGAACAAAAGTCTCTGCCATTTTATACACCCTAGGGAGCCAAAAGTAGAAAGAGGGGAAGGGCTAGGGAGTGGGAAAGTACTGAATCAGAGTGGATAAAAATGGCTGCATCAAGATGTCCCAGTGAGACCCCCAAGAGGAGGCACTTATGTTAGGATCCAGACAGGTTTCTCAGCGTGACTGTCCTGGGAGTGGGAATGCTGAACCCTTGACTTCCGTTCTCTCCACACAACGCACTGGCTGTGCACTAGCTGTGCACTGGGTCTGTTTGGGGAGGGCAGCTTTCACCGCGAAGCCTTTGCAATTGCCTATGGTTGGACCAGAAAGATCACACATAGAATTTTCGCCTGGAGCAAAAAATCCTTAGAAGATTTGGATATTTTCATAAGTGAGAATAATAAACAGATGTACACTACCTCTGTGGTGTACATCTGGAAAAACTATTTGTGCAGGGTGACTACACTTTCTGTAAATTCTAGTAGATAAAATGTGATGACAATCTAGGATACCATAGGTCTAAAATACAGATTTATTTTAGTCTTGAATAGAAAGGAGAATTGGGTACAATATAAACTGCTCTCATCTGTATTTTTTTTCAAAAAGTTCATCTTATTCAGGTCAACTTTATTAGCTAAGTGAAAAATTTTAGTCTTTTGTTTACAAAACTTTTTACTGCTATGTTGCATGAAAATTCAAGGTTTAACTGCAAAGGAGTTAAATTTTAAAGGTCAAAAGTCTTAAACTCAATAGCAAATAAAATCTGATTGAAGAGAATGCTTAACCATCAAAGGAAGTGGCTTGGGACCTTTGTGTCCCGTTGATGACAGTTGACAAAGTAAGCAGTAAAGTCTCTGAATATATGACGATCCTTTAGCTAATGTCCTTGAGGTCTGAGGACCTCTGGATCCTTCTGGATTTCTCTATTGAATTTTGCACTTCTGACCATCTTTCATCCTTTGAAATTTCTGTTTGCCTGCCTTTGACCTTTATGTCAAAGATTTCTCACTCTCTCTCATGTTTAATTAACTTTTATTTTTCTCAGAATAAGTACATAATTTTGATTCAAATAGAACTAGAGTTTTGTTTTTCTAAAAAAAAAAAATTAATACAGCAATATTCTGAGTCACCTCATCTCTTTCCATTTTCAACCATGTTAACTAATTATTTTAATATTTATCTTCACAACTTAAACAGCATAAACTTAGCGTTGTCTGTTTACTTCCACTTTGGAAAGTGAGGATTTATCTCTTTCTCAGCCCTCTGCACAACACTCATATTGGAATTTCCCATCATTATTATTTTAGCAATTAATATAATGTAAGTTTCATCAGGGTAGGGACCTTTTTTCCTGTTTTGTTCACTCATATATCTAGAGCATCCACAATAGTAACTGGAGCAGAGAAAATAATTAATACATAATTTTTGAATTGCTGAGTGAATCCTGTAGACTTCATGCTTTTAGTCCCTGTCTTGTATTAGATCACCATTTTCATTGAATCTGTCTTTTCCTTTCATGTTTTGTTCCCTTGTTTGGCAGGGCACAACCTCACAGAGCTTTGCAAGAAAGAATGCAAGAAAGATTTTTGTTTTAGTTTTATAAATTATGTATATGGAAAAGTTTTCATTCTAAGTTTAAATGTGAACAATTATTTAGCAAAGTAGAGAATTCTAGTTTAGAAATAATTTTCCTTAGGAATTTTGAAGTTATTGATCTGGTGTCTTTTAATGTCCCCATTTTACTTTCACTTTTGGTGAGAATTAGGCAGGGCATAGTACCATAGAAAGAAAGTAAATCTTCCTTCACCCCTGTGGTTAGAAGACATTCTTTCACTGTAGTATTCTGGTTCTAATGTTTCTTTTGAAATGCAAGTGACATTGGCTAACCTTGAATGTGCTTGTTCTTTCTCTCTGGAAGCTATTAGGCTTTTCTCTTCTTCCCACTTTTCTGAAGCTTCAAAATCTGGCTTAATCTATATCTATTTTCAACTGTTGTACTGGGTTCTTCATAGACCCTTTTTATCTGGAGCCTTTATCTGTTCTTCAATTCTTGGGAATTGTCCTCAGTGGTTTGATAACTGTCTCTCATTACTTTCTCTATTTTCTCTCTGAAAATCCAGTCATTTGATTATCGAATCTTCTGGATTGATTGATCTCAAAACATTCTAATTCTTCCTCTTTGATAATTTAAATCTTTCAAGTTTGTACTTCACATAGTGTGAGATTTCCTGAACTTTGTCCTCCAGTCTTTCAACTGAGTGTTTCCTTTGTATCATACATGACATTTCTGAGAGCTCTTTTGTTGTCTGATGCTTTTAGAATCCTCTTCTCGCATCATGCATGCATTATGTTCACTTACCTCTCTGCAGTTGTTAAAGACAGATGAAATGCCACAGCCTTGGAGAAGCCTTGCACAACTACTTCAGGCAGCTTTGTTGCTTTGTCTGATGTGTTTCCGAAGATGTGAGATTGTATCTCTCCATCATGTTTATATACTATAGTAGGTTTTTTTCCTACTATTTAACATTATCATTTACTGTTTTCCAAACTGGAAATCTTGGCAGCATTTACATTGTATTTATATTAGTGTCCTTCAGTAAATAGTTCAAAGTCATATGTTTCCTTAAAATATTTTTTGAAATAAGGCATGAAAAAAATCAAAATATCATACGTGCTTGCTTTTACCTTGTTGATAATTCTATCTGTAGAGTTCAGCCATGTGCATATTATACTGGATATGCTCAGGATTTTTCTCACAAATAAATTAATGAAATTTGAAAAGGATTTTTTTTACAAGGCATCTCAGCATCTAAATTTTTAAGTATGTGTTTTGTACACAGGGAGTAGTAACTCACCTACCTATTTGTAATAATGTGGGTTCGTCACCAGTTGTGGGTTCTGGCCAGCAGAAGTCCCACTGAGATGGAATGAATTACTCAAGACACTGTGGAAAAGTCAAGAGAGCGAGAGGGAGTCGGGAGCCAACTCGACGAGCCTCTCAAATCTCCCATATTTATTGAGTACAGTCAAAGGAGGAATGCAGGAATTTAGGGAAGGACAGGGTGGGATCACAATGAGTACAAAGGCTTTGTTTATTGTTGGTGTTTGGCTCAAGGTCAGAAGACCCTTTTTGGTGAATCAAGTTCCTGTTGAGCCTTTCAGCTTATCAGGGTGGAATGGATGAAAATCAGCTGCTTAACAACTTGGACTCAGGAGGCTGTGCCTATCTTAGGTTGCCCCCCTCAGGGGATCCTACCCGTCACTGGCTAACCGGCCTTCTCACCTCTGAGTCTGCAGCTTACTATAAGTTGTTTACCATTCCAGCCCAAGGCTGTTTTGGGGATAGAAGATTAACAGCAGGCACGCCCAGCCAGGGGCCTGGGTCATTGCTAAAACCTCAAGGCAGTTACTAAGCACATCTTCTTTAAGGAGATAAGCAGCTGGGATCTGTTACAATTTGTTAACCCAATCATGGGCTCCCACATAATAATATTCCTCTTATATCTTTCCTGAACTGTGGAGAAGTAGGTTAAAAAATTTAAAAAAGTTTCTTGTGAATTAAATCATCTAATTACATAGCTCATCATAAGTCCATACAATGTGAGTTTAAGAAATAAACAATCCATGGGGACTGAGAGTCTGTTTATTCACGTGTGAATACACTTATTAGCTCTAATGGCATCTGCTTATGTTATTTTGTGTAGACCCAGAGTCTAGAGTAGCTAATTAGTGGATGCAGACAAAACTAAAAGGGTAATATAATAAAAAATTACAATGACAAAAAATCCCCTTCTCTTACTTTAAACTGCAGATTGTACAAATTATTTCTTTCATAAATACTATTTGGTACCCATCACTATTGACAGATAAACTTTATACTGATTATATAACTCTTTGCTTAGAAAACAATAATGTTTACACTCTTGGGAGAGTAATACACTAATGATTGTCCATTATAATGATAGCCTCAGTATTTTCCCTCAGAAATTCTATGCCTTCATCAAACCCATCTGCTTCTCTGAGAAATTAGCATCTTTTGACAGCCTGTATTAGGGAGAATGATAGCCCCTTCAAAGATATTCATGCCTTAAACACCAGAATCTGTGAATATATCACTTTACATGAAATGGTACTTTGCTGATATAATTAAGTTTTTGAAATGGGGAGGTTATCCTGGATTATTTTAGTGGGCACAATCTAATGACATTGTAGGAAAAAGAAAAAAAAAAATGCCTCTATTCTACTAAATTCGAAGCTGTAAACCCTGCAAGCAAAAGACAGATTAACAAGGAGAAAAACAAATAGAAGTTTATTTGCATGAATACCTCATGTATCCATGGGAGATACTCAGGGAAAAATAAAGAACCCTCAGGAGTGGCTTAGAATTCAGGTTTAAATATCGTTTCAGCAAAAGACAAAAGAGAAAAGGGTGTGAAGGCTGCCAGTTAAGGGACATGATCAAGAAATTACCATAAACAAGAGTAAGGTTTGTTACGCTTTTTAAGCCAGCGACTTCTCTGTCCATAAGGTTGATCAGATTCGCGTGAGTTAGTCATCCTTCTCTTCCTAGTACAGAGAGAGAAACACCCTGACAGATGGAGATTTCCTTTATGAATGCAAACTTACCTTACAGAAGGGTAACTTCTACCCCATTTTCAGAGGTTCTCCTTTATTACTTCTGAAAATATTCAGTGCAAAATAATCCTCATGCTAAGAGGCATAGTTTGGAATGGCCTATTCTGTCACCCTTTGACATGATCCCTAAAAAGCAGGGATTCTTTTCTGGCTGGTTTGGAAGAGATGAGACGGGGGTAAAAAATAGAGAAAAGCTTTGAAGAATGAGAATGCTAAGACATGATGTTGCTGATTGGAAGATGGAGAGAAGGGACCAGCAGCTGAAGATTCTAGGTGGCTTCTAGAAGCTGGAAATGGCCCTCACCTAAGAGCTAGCAGGGACATGGGAAACCCAGTCCTACAAGATTAGTAAGGAATTGAATTCTGCCAATAATCTGAATGAGGAAACAGATGAAGAAAACAGATCCTCTTTTAGAGTCTCCAGAGCAGAATGCGGCCTGCCAATACTTTGACCTTAGCCCAGGGAAAACCGTGTTCACCTTCTGATAATAATTTTGTGCTATTCAGGTCATTAGATCTGTGGTAATTGGTAGCACAGTGATGGAAAACTAATATGATATCATAACAACTTCTCTTTCTCTGAATTCATTTTAGACTTGCTAAGATTCCTAGTACTTTTATCAATGAGACTTTGCATACTAAATTATAAGAAGACTGTGAATTTTTAAAAGTGATCCCAAGTCTTTTTCATTCTACTGTCAAGCAAAACAAAACAAAACAAAACACAAAACCACACAAAGCAAAACAAAAGACACAGAAGTCTGTAAATAAAAAAAAAAAAAAGAGTTGATTTGGGGTCTTAAAAATTGCAATTTGGGGACATAGCTTCTGGTAAAACCCAAAGATTGTTCCAAGGAAGAGAGTCTGGGGCTTATAAATGCAAAAGCTGTACTCTGACACAAGAAAGGAAATACTTGTCCTTATGAGGTGGTTGTCAGTAGTCATTTTAGCGTAAGGATCTGAGAAGCATCTTGAGTTTCTGGCAGATGTTCTTGGATGTCTTTGTCGGGACAATAAGTGGTCAGAAAATCATATTCCATTCAGGCTGAGGAGCAGCATGTAAGTCATGCTTCCTCAGTGGTCTCCAGACTCTACTTTAGAGAGTTCTCACAGCGATACCGACTCTATTTTGATTTTCCTCCTCCCACAACACTTTATTTGGGTTTCTTGGTCCAAGTATTAAATTACATAATGAAAAAGGGTCACACAAAACAATTATATGTCTATTATTTAACTCAGAGATTTGGAAAAAAAGGAATGAAAAAAGTGGAAACTTGTATACATCTGAATTACTTTTTATGCTTGCCTTAGAAAAAAACAGGAAAAAAAAAAACAAAAACGAAGCATCAACCTTATATAAATTAAAGGTGATATAAATTTAATGTTGTATTGTTTCTTGAATACTCTAAGAAAGATAAAATAATAAATCACACTTAAGCCAAGACAATTTTCTTGAAAGCCACTATTTTCAATTTTGGATAAAGTGTCTGTCATTGGCTTTCTCTCAATCTCTTCTTTCTCTTTCAGTTTGCATTCTTCATCTATCCTGAGTACAGAAGATGCTATAAAATAAATAGCTTGAAACATTTATTAAGGACACATTTATTTCATCTGTTCAGCTTCGTTTCAAAAGTTATCTGGGAGAGAATCTCTGCTCTAGACACGAACAAACACTGAAGGTTCACAAGACCACCAAGCAATTTAAACATGTTATGAAATACTTAATTCTGAAAACTTTGGTTCATATTTGTTGGCCCATAATTTTTCAAAAATCTGACCCTAGAGCTCTGATACTTGAACTCATTTTAGCGTTTGTGAAGGTGTGGATTTGTTCTTTCCCATTACAGTGGGAAATAGAAGAATCCAGTTTTGCTCACCCATGTCTGTTAAATAAATGGTGAGTATGCATTGACTTCATACACATCTTTAAATTTAACATTTAAATATCAATATTAGTTGTATTCTTAAGAGCTGTATGTCTTTTTCATTATGTGTTCAATTTGGAAATCATTGTGGACTTCATGAGAAACATGACTTATTCTGTGAAGGTTACAGAGGACTTTATTTAGGATCAGGGAGAAACGTATTTGTATTACAGCACACCTGTCTACTTTGGGCCAACCTTATTTTAATCCAAACTTTCACAATAACTCCAAACCCCAAAATGTTCACTTTTCTACTCTCTCCCATTCTTTGTAAGAGTTCTCCTTTGCATCTGGCACCTGGGGTTCAATGAAAAGCAGCTTACAATTTTAGGACTTTAGAGGAGAAGATTTTTATAATTATTCTGAGAAAAAGAATAGAAAGAATAAGAAGCATCATAAAAATAATTGATTCTAGAAAAAACAGCCTGATGTTTCACATACAGTAGGAAAGGATATTGTACACTTGAAAGGATTATTGTTTTAATCATGCATCCTACTAAGTGGCTGAGATGTTACAAGCAAAGGGATGTCTTGATGGGACATACATGATCAAAATTCCCAGGCAAGTGCGCTGTTGCACGTGGGCCAAGTGTGTATGAGCATGTGTGCGTGTGCACACTTGCATGTAGGTGCTCATATGTTTCAATGTAAATCCACTTGTGCTTGGACCTTTGAAAATATCCTGATTGGATTCTGTGTTATGAAAACCTCATTTTCATAACATACATTCAGAGGCAGGGAACCCTTAACATTCTGTGGCTGGAAGAGCCCTTGCTGGTGGCACGGTGGCTGAGCCAGCCTTCCTTCCTAAGGGTCACAGGAATTTTGCTTCAAAAAAAAATAGCGTCAGGTCAACAAATTCCTTGTTTGTGTTCTGTTTATTTTCACAAGTCTGGGTTTCCTTTGATCTTGGGTGAACTCAAACTAATTTGGAATAAAATGAAAACAGGTCTCTGCTTCCCCACCTTTAATCAGTAACATCCCTAACTGTTTTAATTAGAAGAAAGAACAGTTCTGTGTCAGCTCCAAGCAAAGGACACACAGTCCTGCGGTGGCAGATGGAGTTGAAGCTCAGGGTGGAAAGCAAGGCAGTACATATGAAATAGCGTTCGGCTCAATATTCTTAGGAAAAAGTAGTAAGGTTTTGCTTCACTTTAGTCTAAGTTACAGCACACCCTTTCCTCTTTATTTTTTGTTACTGCTTCTCCATCCTCCAGTAATTCTTCCAGCTCCACCTCTGTTCCTAGTGGTACTGTAAGCCCCTGGCATATTTCTATAGGGGAATCTTGATTTTAATCCTTCACCCAATTTTGCTAAGTTGAGCATATGACTTTATCAAAAATGATATCAAAGTTGCACAGTAAAGACTGATACATTCACTCTTTAGTTGGAATCAAAGCACAACTTGCCAGCCGTCTTTCAGGAAACCAACCTGGTTAATAATAATTTTATTATTCCTATGCCCTGGGACTACTATAAGCTAGAGGTAGCAACAATTATTTTTATTCAACAGCATATACTAACACAGTTTACTCAAAATACAAGATTTCATAAGCTACATCACTGGTTTCAAAATGGTGAAGACAGATTTCCAAATGCAACAAATACATGTAACTAATCTTAAATATATAGAGGTCTATTTCTGTTCAGATTATTTCCTAATTTTGTTCAGTTTCTTGCTAACTTTCTTATGAATTATACATAAGTAAGAATCTAAGCCTCTTTTCCACGTATAATGATCCTATTTTCCTGAACAGAAAGTCTAGCTGAAAACTATTAAAATTTGGATTCCAGAATTAGGCAGTGGAAGAGAAGAAGTAAAATGGAAAGTTAACACACCCCTTCATTATACACGATGCAAAATGGTGCTTCATGCTGTTACCACTTAGTTTCGATCATTCTCTCTAGCTGGGCTTAAAGAGTTAGTTTCAACTACTTGAAACTTGTTACAGGAATATCTAGACACTTCCTGTAGCTTAGAGTCAGCATGAAACTTCTGTTTATGGAATCAGAACTCTTGAGTCACTGTTCTGTTTCTTATCTGTATTATAAAAAATGATGAAATCATTTCTAAAGTCTTGAATAGCTTGCTATATGATACTGATTCTCAATGGAAATAACAGATGGTAGAATTTCTCCCCTTCGGTTGCAATATTTTCAAATTTAGAGATTTTGTTATCTCAGTCACTGCATGTCTCTACCCCTGGTATCAGAAGTTTAAGCTATTTATACAATGTACACATACCATGATATTCAATAAGATGATATTACAAAGTAAGTCAAATTCATAAGTTAGTGGAAGACAAGGAGCCCAACTAAAAAAAAATGGTTAATAATTCATAAATGATAAAGAAGCATTTTTGTGCTAGTGTGTAGTTATGGGGGAGGGAAATATGCTTCTGTAGTTTTCCTCTGGCCACTGAGATCTTTTTTTCCCTTGTGCAGTTACCCTTTATTTAATGTTTAGCTGTCTAAGCTCTTTTTTCCATTAGTCTCAGCCTTTTCTCACTTCCTTCATTTTTCAGCAGAACTAGCTTTGACTTAGAATCTTTTCTGCAATGTTGCTATAAAATTGCCACCAGCAACCAAAATCAGCCAGCCGGCACACTACTAAAAGTGGTATAATTAGAATAAACTCCCCCATATATTTTTGTATGACCTTGCATTGACAAAATTAAGAAAAGAAAAAATGGGATGCTCTTTTCCTTTCTCTTTCAAGCAAGGGAATTAGTTCAGTTAAGCAAGTGGACAAGGATAAGATTCTTGAAAGAGGAGAGAAAAACAGTAAAATTTTAGTTTTTCTTTTGAAAAATCAATTTTATAAAAATGTCTCAGTACCACAGCTAAGGGTTTTCTTTTTCTTAAGTGTCACCATAAATATATCTTTATAGGGGGATCTTTAGTTACTGAAGGAAGATAACAGCACACTTGAACTCTTGCAGCCCCTACTGGGTGAGGGTTGCAAGCACACCATTCAGCTGTTGAATCCATGTGATATTGAGACTCCCCCAAAATATCCTTGCCACAAACACTAGGAAAAAAAAAAAAAAGATAAAGGTTCTTTTCTGCCACTTATCTTTCTCCTAGAAGATCCCTCTGCTGGCAGGGTGACTGGGAGAGCCTTGGGGGAGCCTCTCCAGACGTGAAACGCACACATTCTCTAGATGGTACAAAACAGGAAGTTGCCCCATTTTGGGAAAGGTGCAGGATCCACTTGATTTTCACCTGCTATCCTGGGACTCATTTAAACTCTAATGAAGTAGAAAAACTGTGTTTACTAGAATTTTTTCTCAGCAGAGGTAATTTTGGGGATTGGCAAAAGAGGCATGATTAGGCAAGAACAGACTACAGTAAAATACCTTCTTAGAAAAATAGATCTGGAGTTCCTTGTTTTGCTTAGTGGGGTATTCAAGTTTATAGCAGGAACTCAGGAGAGGTGTCTAAGAGTAGCCAGCAGGGCACTTCATCTTCATACTTCACCACAGGGCACTCAGACTCTTTTCCAAACAAATGCGGAGCCAGTAGTTTGAGAAGATTGGTTAGACAAGCACCATATGATCGCCTAGCTCGGGACACAGTAGATCTTCATCTTAGTCTTTCCCTACGGCATCAGCAATTATGATTTAAATTTATTGACAATCCTTGGCAAAGTCAGGTAATCAGACTTTAGACTTTTCCCAAGTTTATCTCTAAGTTTCATAATTTTTTTTTCTTTTCATACTGCTCTGTATTTATAAATGTGAAGTGACTGATGTTTAGAACAGAGTGAGCATTAAAATCATTGCAGTTAACTAACTCATTGTTTTATATATTAGTGTTTCACATATGAAAGCACCAAATATTATTAGCCTCTAAACAGGTGTTGTGAAGGTAAGGGAATTGTGATTGTGTGTGTGTGTGTGTGTGTGTGTGTGTGTGTGTGTGTGTAGAAGGGGTGAGGAGGTATGTGTGTATGCATGTCATTGATTTTACTGTCTAATTCAGCGAGAGCATAACTACTAGATACTTTGCTAAGAGACTGTGGAAATATAGGTTAACCATTATTTCACTTTACATGTTTATCTGCGTTAGTGATCAGATTCAGTGTTTTCAATTCATTGTCCAGCAAGCCCACCTCTTACTAATTTTCTTTCCATTACTGAGGGAGGAGTATTGAAGTCTCCAACTGTAATATAGATCTGTGTATTTGTCCTTTCACTTTTATCAGTTTTTGCTTTACATAATTTAAATCTCTGTTACTAGGTATATACCCAATTAAGTTTTTTGTATCTTCTTGATGAGGTGAATTGACACCTTTATTGTTATGCAAAATGGCTCTTTGGTCCTGGTAAATTTCTCTGCTCTGAAGTCTACTTTGTCTGATATTTATTTAGTCACTTCAGTTCTATTTTGATTAATGTTTCCATGATATATCTATTTTTATCCTTATACTTTTAACTTATTTGTATCAAGTAACTTTTTTATAAGCAGAATATATTTGGATAATTTTTTTGCCCATTCTGACAATCTCTGAATTTTAATTGATTTTTAGATCATTTACATTTAACATAATTCTTGATATTTGGAATTATGTCTACCACTTTATCATTTGTTTGCTTTCTCTTACCTCTGCTTTCAATCCTTACCTCTCCTCTTTCCTGATGTCTTTTGTGTTAATCGAACATTTTTCAGTTGAACAGAGTTTGTGTTTTTCCATTGCTATTTCTTCTACCATTTCTTATAGTCTTCACATACTTTTATCAGGACTGTTGCTTTGTGGCTGGAGTGCTGATTGGTGGGGGGGTGGGTAGTATTTTTTCTCAATGTTTGTGGTCCACCCTCAACTTTCATCATCTCTGCGTACCTGCACTATAGGGGGTCTCGCTCCATGCTATTTCTTCCCCACAGTGGTAGACTGCTTTTGTCTGTTATAGGATTCTGGGCTAGAGTGTTGGCCAGCAAGAATTTACTGCTGTCCAGTTTTAGCCTCAGTTTAGGCAGATTGTGTGTGCCCAGCCTCATGGGGAGCAAAGTGGGGGAACTTTCTCAGCATTTTTTCTCCCCATGTCACCCACACTTTGTCTTTGATTTGTATTGGTCTTTACCAGGTATTCCCTAATCTTAACCCATTTGAAGCAAACCTCTAATAGAGCTTGGATGAAGATTCTAAGCCCAGCACAGCTTTCTTAACCCCATCCTGGAATACAAAGGTTTCTCTTCCATTTCCCCAGTGACAATGTCTTTGCTATGCCCTTAAGGTGATGGCGTGTTGTTTCTCTGCTGGGAGCTACAGGTTTTTGTTTCATAGGAGAAAAGAGTTTAAGGGAAATAGGGCTTTGTATCTTCCCCCCAGCAGCTAAGGATCATTTTCTGCAAGATTCCACCAAAGAGAGGAGCTCTTTTTGGTCTGCAGCCCTGCCTCCATATTTTCTTTTGAGTTACTAAGAGAGGTTCATTTAAAAAAAAAAAGCTTGTAAGATAATGAGAATGATGTTGCGGTCTGGGCCCCCGTCCTTCTGGTCTTACATGGACAATAGTTGTTTACGCTTGATCTTTAATAATTTGCTAGAATTTCAGCTGATTTTGTTTTTCTTGTTTCCATTTTTAGTATCTGCTAAGCAGCCTCTGCTTCCCCCAGTGCTCTGACGCTGGTTATCTAGACTGCCTTATCTCCTCGTGTATGGGCATGTTTCTCTGTGGAATTGGAATAATTTGGGTGGATTACAGCCTCAGCTTCCTGGTAAACTCAAAAAAGTTATGATCTTATAGTTTATTTCACTTTATCTTACTGTTAGAATGCAAGCAATGTTCCTTCCAACTTCTTACATCCTAGCCAGAAGCAGAAATCTCCTTCTTTTGGTCTGGCTCCAGCTATATAATCTGAAGCTTAATGAATTAATACATACCTACAATCAACTAGGAAAATGAACTAGTGTTTACTAGCTTTCCTCTGCTAGTGCCTTAATTTAAAATTTTTAATTAAATAATTAAAATTATTTAAAGAATTTAAATAATGTTGGAAAGGACAGACACCAGACAATCGGATTTCTAATCTGCATGTTCAGTAAAATCACATGATTAGCTGCTACTCAAATTATAGGAAAATGGTTGTTTAGCATCAGCCTTGAAATAAAGAAAAGACAGAGAAGAGGTGCAATCCCAAATGAATTTGTCTATCAGTTGAAAGCATTGGTAGAACAGAGAATATGTGATGGTAATGAGATATCAACATAAAGCACTTTCTTTTTTTTATTGTGAGATTGATTATATTTACTATTTTTTCTTAATATTCCATGAAATTCTTTCAAATTTTAGAATACTTTCTCCCTGAAATTTTTAGTGAGCTTGTATTACAACTGCTTTTAAAGAGTAATAAGTAACAATCAAACTAGAATCCAGATAACTATGACTTTAAATACAAGGAGAGGGTACATGGACAAAGACAATTTAATTTCAAGGATGATCAATCAACAACCCATCTCAACTGGTGTCAGTATGAGCATAGTTCAATTTTCAATACATTATCGATACTGTATAAATAGTAGCAAATTATAAATTATTATACAGAGGATTGTTAACAGTCCCTGGACTGTGTTCATGCAAGAGGTTTTATAAACCATTTTAACAATGTAGACAGAAATAAAATAGTTTCTATCCACTAATGCTTAGATCAACAGAAAATTAAATTAAATTAACTGGAACATCCTATTCCCAGAGAAATTCACTCAATAGTGGTTTTATAATAACAAGAATGTCTTAGAAATATTTATAAGGACTTCTTCTGAGAAGGTTACTGAATTTTTTCAGTGTAACTGAAGTTAGTCCTTCAAGATCCCAGTGAAGTAGAGAAATGTTTTCTCATTACTATTTGACAAATCCAGGGTATAAATAGTTAAATATCATCACAGAGCACTTTGGTAGAAAATGGAACATTTTCTATTTGTTCACAGACATTTATTTACACTTGGGTTAATTTATAAATGCATGCAATAAATAACCTAAGTCATTTTTATAACCTTTTAAAAAGCCCCAAGAATGCACAATGTATTTATACTGCCATTTCTGGAGATTAACTAACATTTAAAGATAAGAAACATTCAATAAAAGAACCACTGCATGAGAAACACTAGTGTATAATCATGCACATTTATCAAGGATTAATAATCTTCTTTTAATAAACTTAATCTTAGAAAGGTACATCAAATATTCAGTATTCATCTTTCTTCTTTCAAGTGCAATCTTAATTTTAGTCTCAGATTTAATACACTTTTACGAACAAGTACTTGATTTTTTTGTCCATAAGACTGTCTTGTTCTCTTTCAATCCATTCTAAATTCTTTACAACATACTGAACTGATGTCTTTGCCTTGTTTTGTTTTGTTTTTCAACAGAGCAGAACACGAGATCTTTTGGACAGCTACGGTGCTTACTTCGAAGTAGTACTGAGATGAGAAATCATTCTTTTTAATGATTTACCGAAGTCTTTTTCTTATTGAGAACTGCATAATGTTGTGTATTACTGATAACTGCTTTCATTCTCCACCTTCTTTCAGCAAAGGACAGAGTGATGAGTTTTGTTTTGGTTTGCTTTACGTAAAAAGAAAACATTTCTTTCCATGCTTCTTATCCCTACAGCCTACTCATTGTCAGTTCATGCACATTTTGTGCTTTCTAATAAGTAATTCTGTGATTCATTGCAATATCACTGTGCCCGGAGCAAGGAGATTCTCTTCCACATGTTGAACTCTGGGGGAATCTGGTGGAGAAAGAAACAGAATTTTAAATGCTTGCTGGAAAAAACAAATGTGTTGTCAAGCTCTACTCTCTAATAGATCACACAGAGACCCTTAGACCTAGAAAGAAACATTTTTTTACTCTTTGCTGAAGCACTTCTAGTGATAGGTGTCTCAGTGCTGATTTCATTTATAAACAGATTTAAATAATTTAGTCACTATCTGACCCTCTGTAAGTGTCCAATTTAAGTCCTGTGGACCTACATAGACCAAGACTAATTCTCTTTGCCCATGAGCATCTTTTAAGGACCCTGCTCATGTCCTGCAGTGAATATGTTGTTTTTCTCTGGCCACATCCCTTCTTTAAGCTTTCATTACTTCCTTTACTCCTTGTAGCCTTGGTGAGACTGTCTTGGTGGCATGTGGTTGGGGTGATCAGAAGTATATGCTGTGTCTCTAGTAGAGAGAAATTTCTAGAGGTTGGCACAAAACAAGACCCTCCTCGGTCTTCTTCATTAAGTGAGCCAAGATCTCCCTTTTTGGCTTAAAATAATCTGAGTGGTATTTCTCTTCCTTCATTAACCATGAATGGGTTTTTAATATACTTTGGCTATAGCACACTTTTCCTTGTCTTTTTCCTCAGTGTCTAGCCTATTCTGGGCTCTGCCATATGGGTGTTCTTTCTTTCAAAGTGCATTTTTTTCCCAATGTTTTCTTAAAATGAATTTCCCAGAAATGAGCAAAACTGTGCTAAAGGGCCAACTCAGAATAGTGCGTAGCAACAATCTCCTAGTCCTGAAAGCTATCTATCTACTAATATAGCCTGAGTTGGCATTGCTTTACTGGCACTCCATCAGCTGATTTGTTTGCATTGAGTTGGTGATCAAGTAAATGGCCGGGAGTCCTCACCTACCATCAGAGGGAGGAATGAGAGTCACTTACGGTATTAGGTAAACCTTCTGTTGCCTTCCTGTGGGGTTGCCTCCAGGCATAGGTCTCTACTCCTCTCAAAGCAGCTTGTTTTCTATGACCCTTATCCAGGCTCCAGTAATCGGTCCCTGCTTTTAAGTCTAGGCTAGCTAATAGCTTCACTGGTGCTGGCCTAGCTTCCTCTGAAGTTCCCCTATACCTAGCCTGTGCCTTTGTTTAATATTGGTGTCGATAACTTTCTCATTATTCTGTTTTGAGGGTGTCATTGATTTCCTGTCTCAAGTACGTTGAACAAGAATAAATACAAATTCTTTACTTGATTGATAGACATCTCTCTTCAGAATGACATCGATCGTTCTCTCTAAATAAAAATAATAATAATAATAAAAAGACAAACAATGTCGTGAATCTTAAGCCAAATACTTTACTAAAGGGTCATAGATACCTTCTGAGTCAGGAGAGACCACCTGGAATTTTTATAATCAGACAATTTGGTTAAAACTTTGATTTTGCTTTTTTGAGTTCGTGACTCAAATCTGTGAATCCAGTATCCTCATTTGTATCGTAGGGATTGCAAAGTATCATTCTAAAGGTGGCTGTAACAAGTAACTGGGTTAAATATTGAAGGGACCTTGTAGAGAACATGTTGCTGAGTAGATCATCCCTCGTTTTATTCCTCTTTGACTTCCATGTATTTTACAACAGGTGGTAGCATCAGGTACATGGCACATGCTGGGCACCACATGAGAAGAGAGTCTGCATTTGTTTGTCAGTTTTAAGACTACATGGCACCACCGCTAGTTTAAGAACCCCCAGAATTTAGCATAGTAAGTCTTGCACACTTGGAAAATTCTCTGGACTGGAGTTGTGGAGTCATGGATTCTATTCACTTATCTAGTGTTAGTTATGTACCTATCTTTCCTTATTTATAAAAAGAAATACCTCAAATAGACAATTTTGGTGATATTCTTGTTACTGAGCCAAAGCTCATGCTGCTAGCCACACAACAGGCCAATAAATCGAGAGACAAATTGCTGGGGTATGAAATAGTGACTTCATTTGGAAAGCCAGCAGATCAAGAAGATGGTGGACTACTGTCCCAAAGGACCATCTTCCCTAAGTTAGAATTCAGGCTTCTTTTATACTGAAAGAGGAGGAAGTAAAGTCCTAGTTCTGGTCAGACTCCAGAGGACATGTGCTAATTACTTCCTTCTTGCAGTCTTTCACAGGTAGGCCTGGTCAGAATGTTTCCTGTGAGCTGAACAAAGGTAGTTTAGCTTGATACTCATCATGGGAGACAGGAGTCCCAGAAATCTGCCATTATGTATAATTTTAGCTTATAGGCAACATCCCTTTAGTGATTAATTTGTAGTAGAATAAGTTAAATTGTCTTCCTATTACATTTTCAGGGCGCTAAGACTTCTATGTGATTTTTATCCACATATAAATATGTGATTAATATATGTGGTTTATAAATATTTAGGGGTAGAGCTTGTTAAATATCTTTTAGTTTAAATATCAGGAGTTTAGAAATTTAGAACATAAATATACTCAATAATTACCACAGATGAAATGGTTATACAAATTGTTTCTTCTGTAACTTACTTTTCCTGAAAGTTTCCTATTTAAGCCGATTTACTTCAACCTTTGTCACTGTCATATTGATTTGGTGACCTTTTACCAGAGACCACAGGCAACAGGTCTTTATCCTTTTGCAGAAGCTATGAGTACAGACTAAATATCCATATTTGATCAAATTGGAAGTTAGAGTAAGTGACATAAGCTGATTTTCTGACTTTAGCAAAATACCACTTATGAAATATTACTTTTATTAATCATAATATCTTATTAATAATAAAATAACATTTATTAGCATCAATATAATAAAAGGGTATTATATAATAAAATAGTATTGTTACATAGTAATAAAAGGTTAAATATTATTTAATAAAATAATTCTCATTACTATAATAAAAAAGTAGTATCTAGTAAATATGAACATAGTAGTTAACATACTACTGAGCTAGATTACAATATTATAAATAAGAGGCAAATTTGATATGAATGAGATATTTCCATAATTGTATTTCATCAGCAGGATATAATTGCATTAATAGGTACATGCTATTTTCTTAACATCTAGAATACCAAAGCAAGTGGCATTGAAGAGGAAAAGGAGGAAATAATTTTGCATGCATAGAAACAGTAGTGACTGTGAGTGTTTGCACACCGTACGTGTAATCCCACCACCCCATCCTTTCAGTGATTCATATCAAACACTGATTGTTTTTTAATGAGAAGGAAGAAAAGACCTAACACAGGCAAACAAGGCTGAGAGGTATAGCTCTGACCCAAACACTTAGGTACAATCACTCTTCTTGAAAACCGCTTCTCCATTTGAAAAGGAAAAGCTCTAGACTGATTTATTAGAAGGTTTTTGTCTTCTTTTAAGAGATATGTCTTTGTGTGTGTGTGGGTGTGTGTGTGTGCGTGCATATGATGAGAAAACTTTTTAGATATGTTACAAAACAGTAAAAATAACAAGGGGGTTAGTGTATAGCTCAAGTTGTAGAGTGTGTGCTTAGCATGCACGAGGTCCCGGGTTCAATCCCCAGTACCTCATCTAAAAGCAAATAAATAAATAAATATAAATTACTCCCCCCAAATAAATAAATAAATAGATTAAAAAACTGATTCAAGATTTAAGAAAAAGAAAGAAAATAATGAGGGTAAAGAACCATCCCATCTGCTCAATCTCTTGATTGATAAGCTATAGAGAATTAGTTTTGACATTCAGAAAAAAAAACTTATAATTCCACCACCCATACATAGGAATTTTAATTCTTTTAAAAATATTTTCCTCTGGAGGTATTCATGTGGATAGCATTTTTTATAGAGTTGAGAGAGTCAAGTGGATTTACATCTCTAAATATGCATTGCTAAACTCTGTATTTCTAAATCTTTCTAATAAGATTATATTGATTTCTATTTCAGACAGCAGTATAAGGAATGTTTCTCTCACCTGAGGCTCACTCACATTGTTGAATCGCTCTGTGTAAGCTCCTTTAAAAGTACAAAGTCAAAAATTAAAAAAAAAATTCAATTAAAAATAAAATAAATCATAGACTATAATAAATCATATTATGAGTACAAAAAATAAAAAAAGAGTACAAAGTCAAAAATCCTTGGGGGATGGGCAAACAACTTGACGGTAGGTACCCAGTTTTGTTCTGAAACACCTTGGCTTTATAGTCCTTACCCAGTTAACCTTAATCCGGAGGTCATCATCTAAATTTAGTCCCTCCTACAACTTGAGAATCAACATTGAGAGCTAACACTGATTAACTTTAAAGGAGCCAATATGTTGGAAAGAGGAGACAATGTTTAATACAGATTTCTTTTTTTTTACCAAGCTGAAGGACACATGCATATTCTAGCTGGAGGCTCTTTTGTCTCAGGATTACTTATGACAGAGAAAGAAGAGAATTTTGCCTCTAGGACATTATTTCAAGTTTATTCAAAATTTCATGCAGAAGTAGTCACCCACAGATGGTTTCTCTGTAGCTTGCCTGAATTGAACAAATCGTCCCAGAACTGTTCTTATTAGTGGATAAATGCCCACTTCACAAATCCCTGACTGTCAGTCTTCAGGGAGTGGAGAAGGGTGGAATGCAGACGAGAAAATCTAAACTCTTCCTCAACCCTTGGAGGAGGCCTCTTTCCAGGGCAAATTCAAGTGCATCTGCCTTGCTGCAAGGCAAGTTCTCTACTTTATGGGAGATCAACCCAAAAGGATTCAAAACTCTTGCCTGGGTAATTTTAAGACCATATTTTACTGATGTTTTAAAATGTGACTTTTATGTTTTTGACCTTTGACCTTTAACCATGCTTTAAAAAAGTCCTCTATTTTAAATCTTACAATTCTTTAAGACCAACTTCCAGTCTTCAGATCCAGGATTATCCCAACCTCCAGTGAACTCCCTTCTGGTGTTTATTTTCTCTATTGCCATTTACTGCTTCTTATTGCTTTATTATTGCTGTTGTTGTTGCTGTAAGCATGCTTTGAACTTTAGGAAAATTATAATTATATTGAGGTTAGGGCTGGATATTTTATTTCTAATTCCTTCCATGCCTTGAACAATGTAGGTTCCATTATTACATACTGAACACTTGCTAACAATTTTCAAAATGTGGAATACACCAATTGTTTAGCTCCTTGGAACAGTAATTTAACATTATCATATGGAATGTTGATGGTCTGGTCAGGGAGTGATATTTCCTTCCATTAATTCTTATATGTAAAATACTTAAACTGGAAATAGTTTTCACTGGAGAAGAAGGAAAAGGAAACCAGAATGAACCTTACTCTTAGTCATCATGGACTTTAATTTTTGTGATTCCAGGCAGGGCAAGCTAAGTTTAACAAAATAAATCAAAAATTAACATTATACTTTAAAAAACACATTTTAAACCTTTTAAAAGAAGAATATTTATTAGAGAGAGACAGTTAAGTGAATTGTTGGGGGAAAACTGCTCAAGTGTTTAACAGTGGGAGAAACTTTGTAGTCTTTGAATATTTATTAACATCTCTATAAAATGCCTTTATAAATAGAATGTCCATATGTATCAGTGTAATCAGGGTAGTCCTGGCTTGTGCTTAATATTCTGAAAAATTATGAATAGCCTTTTTCTACCCTTTTCATATCCATCATGTCACGAACAGGATAATAAACTTTATGACCAATACACATATTGATGTCTTAGTCAAAGTTCTTGCATTCAAACCATGGAAAACCACAGGAACCAACTCAATACAAAGGAGTATGCCAAGATTAAATAGTTATATAATTTGTTAGTTTTTAAACACATATATAGTGGACTATTTAAAATATACTGTCAGCATTATCATAGTAAAAGTAAAAAAGTACATATTTCTAATCAGGTTCTGAACTAGTTCACTGTGTGTAGACTTTCAAAATAGCATTTGAGTATTTCTGTTATTTGCACTTTGTCATGCAAAGTGAATTACAATGTGGTATATTGTAAAGACTTTTTAAATGAATGTTTGAATTCTTTCCTTGAATTGAAGACAATTCTTTAGAGGGAACATTTTGATCTGATTAATGCTATTCAAATTGAAAAGAAATAAATGATTTCATCACAGAATGATGGGGCACGTGCAGGGTGACCTGAAGTCCCAAGAGGTGATAAGCTTGTGAGTATTTTTCACAGTGTTGCTAACAAGCAAGTGGCTTTTGAGGTCAAGAGCATGGTTTAAAAAAAATCAAAACCCATCACATGTTCTCAAAAGCATGTTCATTTAAGATATTCAATCCTATGATACAATTTCACGTCAACTGTAGTTTTCAGATTCCAAAGATGTTAGAAGAATAATCAGTCTTTTAACCTGCAAATTCTAGTTGAAGTAGATATAGGTCTTTGGTATGAATAAAAATCATCACAAATAACAGAATGTTCTGGAATTCATTCCTTTAAAGAGTAATTTGCTCTTTCTGTTTCATTGAAGAGGAAGGATTTGGTGGTTAATTCCTATCTTGTTTTAATATATCTATCATAAAACCTGAAATAGTAGAAATATACATGAAGAAAGAAGTATATATTTTGAGTCCTGGTATGTGATTGGGACATATCCCAGGAAGTAAGCAGGAGAAAGTTAGAGCTGCTTTTGTTGTTATTTGCCACTGTTGTCTATTGTCAATATATTTATGGCCCAAACGGTCTGGAGTCAGAAAGAACTCCCTTAGAGAGGAAAGAGATGAAGGTGAGGAATGAAAGTTGAAGGAATCAGAGGGTAGAGAACCATGTGAAATGTCAATTATGAGAGAGCAAATACAATATCCATGTGACAAAACATCAGTCACTTCTATGGTCCTGGAGAATGAGCCCTAGAATTTACCACTATTATGAGCAGTACCTTGACACTTCTCACAAATGTACTTATTGGGTGAAATTTCATTATTACTTTCTATTTACTTATACATTCTGTGTACCAAATACTTTTGATTAATTGAAAATAAAAATAAAAATTGGTCCTGAAAATGATTTTTAATGGAGGAAGAAGAGACTTTTATATTTAAAGAGAAAGAAAGAGAAGCCCAAGAGCCAAAGGCAATGGGTAGTCCTTGCTTGGGACCTCATTAAGCTACTCAATGATCAAAAAAAAAAAATACTTTTGAGATAACTGGGGAAGTTTGAAAATGGAGTATATATTATATTAAGGAATTGTTTTAATTTGATCTTGCTTGATAATAACATTGAAATTATGCTAAGTCTGGATTTCTTAGAGATAAATACTAAAGTATGTATTAACAAAATTGAAGGGTGTTTGAGATTTGTTTTAAAATATTTCAGGAAAAAAAATGGAACATGTAAAATATGATTTTAAAATATTGATGATTGTTGAAGATTAATAATGAGGTTTCCATAATTAAGATTGAAAAGCCAACATTGTATATTAAGTCACTTAGTAAGTTGAATATAAAATGTGTATGACTGATCAGGGACCCAGAATTAGGCATGGTTCTCTTGAGAAAGAGTGAGGTGAGAGGACTTGTGTTTCATAGTTCAGAACTTATTGTAGAGCAATATTAATTCAGTCATTTAATAAGTATTTGTTGAATTACTTTCTAGGTTTTCTTATATAGCAGTGACAGTATAGTATTGGGGTAGAGATAAGCTACTTGGTGACTGTATGTGGACTACATTGCAGCTCAGATCTGTATGATACAAGGCTGAAACTAAATCCTCAAATGGATCTGAAATTCAGATAGATCTGAAACTGACAAGGTATCCACATTTCATTGGTTAACAGCATCACAGGCTAATCCAGGTTAGAGGAAATAGTCCACACCTTTTCATGAAAAGAGAGCCATATTATTTACAATGGTTTTTAAGTCACAGAATGTCCATAGCAGCATTGTTCATGACAACAATATGATAATTTAAATGTCCATTGTAGAGGAAAAAATATAGTTCACATAGTAGAGCACTGCGTAACTGTAAAAATTCAGTGAAGGGACAATATCTTGATATCTTGATATTTTTCTTGATATCTCTTGATATGAATCTTAGGAATTTTGAATAGAAAACAAAAAAAGAGTCAAGAAATATTGCATAGAGTGTGTTACATTAACATATAACTCTATCCACAAATCTCGTAAGCAAATAAATCAAGCAAATATATCAGTAACTGTTATATATATAATGGAATTTCAAGCAATAGTTGAGAAAAAGTTACATTTCTAAGGGAGATGTTAGCATATGACAGAGGAGGAATACTCAGAGCCAACAGTTTTGTATAAACTTCTAGCCCTTAAGACTGTTATTATGCCCATACATTAACTATATTATTTAGCACATTACTGCTGCATCTAACAAAATGTTTTTATTCCTGAGATTGGAAAATACCCTCAGGCCAACCATGTGTTTGGAACTGGTTTATTATGGTGTCGCTCCTAGGAATTTTCTTTAAGTTCTTACCAGCAGTTATGCAATTATACAACTGTACATATATTTTAATCTAGGTTTTGCAGGTGTTTTATAAAAGGAGGGTTTTTCAGAATTACTGCTTGGCTGTATTCCTACAGGCAGATATTGGTTCTAGGCTCTCTGTGTCTGTGTGTGCGTGTGTGTGTGTGTGTGTATGTGTGTGTATGTTTGCCCTTCCCTTGAGCTTATACAAGTTGTGTATGAGCCTCCTAGATCTGTCAGCTATCAGATGAGTCTCCCCACTAGGACGGGTTTGAAAACATGTGGAGAGGTTTCACGTTTTTACAGCCACAGCCATCCCAAGCCTCTGAACATCAGTGATAAATGTCCAGCAATTAACAAAGAATACTTCATCCAAAAAGTAAATATTGAAAAACACTCCCTAGATTGATGATATGTCTCTTAGTTAACCTTTCTCTTATTTACTTTTCCTCCCTACCTCCTTTTTCCTGGGAAAATTTTCTCTACTTTTTTTTTTCATATTTATCTATTGGTTCTTCTTTTTAATTTTAGCAATTATATATTTAATTTCCAAGAGCTTTTACTTTGATCATCCCTTTTGTGACATTCTGTTCTTATTATTTGGCAGCAATAATTTCTCCCCTGACTTCCATTATTTTAAGTTTATTTTGTTTACTGAGCTATCTCTGGGTAATTTGGATGAACTGTCCTGTGTCTATATCTTGGTCTTTCTGTTTCATGCTCTTTATGTCCCTGTGATCTTTTGTTGAAGATTCTTTTTTTTTTTTTTTTTTGCTCACTTCTGGATAGATATTATTGTACGTTTTCTGCCAAGTCCTTCCTTAAATGGGAACTCTGGCTTGCTGCTCAGATGTACTTACTGGACAGGACATGGACTGCTAATTAATGGGTTTTGCTTTTAAATAACAAATTTGAAGAGCAAATCTAAGGTTGTGCAGCATCTTAAAACTAAAAGAGGAAGATGTGTATCAGTGGTACTCATATCCATTGTAAGCATCCTCCAATTTGTTGGTTTACTTTCTTTGGAAGAGACGACTATGACTCTATTTCTTTTCTTTGAATTTCTAGCTACTTTTATGAAGGTAGATCAAGTTTGACATGTGCTTTTCATGATACAAATTCACCTGGCTAAGAAGGCAAGCTGGGCTGAATTGTAGTCCAACAAGACTTGGAAATAAATACATATATATATATATATATATATATATATATATATATTTTTTTTTTTTCCCCCCAGCCCTCAAAAAAGATGCCTCCTGGTCAGCAGAACCATGGTGAAATTGTTTCTTACACAGTCCTTCAATTAATCTTCACGATTGTAGATATTCTATATTTTTAATCTTCTTGAGTCTGGGAGACATTTAGTCAAAGAAGACTGGCCTCCATCTGCACTGAAGTTTCCTCCTCTATTACTTGAGGCTTCAGCCATCTCTGCTTAGCTTCCTTAATTTATGTGCTCTCATTATCCACCACAATGTTTTTTTTTAAATCTTTCAAAAACGAGTGATTCTCCCTCCTTTTCTTCTTGTCTTCAGTATTTGTGTTACCCAAGACTCTGTGATGAATTTGTGCACATTTCATCCTCCTTTACAATGGGTTTTGTGTACACATTTTCAGAATTACAACCATGAGAATATTGAAGCCAGAGTAATAGGTTGCAAATCTGGTGAGTCACAATCCACATTGTTTTCAAATTATTTATTTAAAATTTATGTTGACTTTGAATTATTGGAAATTCCAATCAAAAAGAAAAAAAGGGGAATATAACCTATTATTTTGGTTTCTTTGAATGTATATTAAAGATAGAAAAGTGAATATCCAGAAGATTAAATATTTTAATTTCAGCAGAGTGTTTTCTTGGGACTTTGGGAGCCCTGTAATGTCTCTTGGAGTTCAAAAAGCTCTTACATAACAACATTTTGATGACTTTAAGAGTAAACAAACATAAATGAAAAACATAAGGATTAAATTTTATTTGACACACACGTGAAAGTTTTGAGGAAAAACATGTTTGGCACATGTGCTCTGGACTCAGCAAAATAGAAACTATGGTAAGACTGTCCCCAATTAGTTCACACAACTCACAAAATTTACAATAAAAAGGTTTCCTAATTTAAAAAGGCAGATAGTATTAGTGTAATAATATCAAATCAATGTAACTTAGTTGTTTGCCTGGGAACAGAGCATCTTAACAAGTTGAATTTCATTCATCAGCTCAATAATAATGTTTACTTAGTATAGTTAAATATAGATACACATTTTTCTTCTAAAATTGTAAACTCATCTAAAATTAGATAACACTTGTCAATGTTAGTAAATATTTCTGCACACACACACACACACACACACACAAAAGAGGGTGAGAGTTTTGTTTAAAAGTCTTCCCACTGCTTAGAATTAATCCTTGGCAAGATACTACCCATGTGTACATATGTTTATAACAAGTCTATTTGCCTGGTAGGACAGTCACACAGACTGTAATATGTTATTGACAGACCCAGATGCTCTAGGGACAATATGAGTACTACAATTATTCAGAATTTGAAAGAGAATGAAAGATTTAATATCAAACGTGAACTTCATTGTAATTAAATGTAAGGACAGAATTTAAAGCCAAAATATATTTCAATTCTCTTAGTTTCCAATGCAAAATAGAAGAGGCAGATGGATACCATCACATAAGAACAATTTCAACCAGAATGTTCTTAACTGGAAAGTTAATGATAATAAATAAAATTTAATTTAAACAACCAAGTGGAACTGGAATGTTCTGCCAGAAGCAGCAAAAATATATCTCAGGGTAATAAACTATATCTTCAGGACAGTTTCCAAAGAAATAATCATCTTAATTCTCTCAGCAGATGATATCCATATTTTAGTAAAGGATTTTTAACATGAAGGTCATACTCTGTAACTGCTAATGAACCAGGTATTTTTGTGTGTAAGGTACATCCAGAATATTTGCTATTGTTTATTTGTATTTATTTTTATTTTATTTTTTTATTTTTTTTAATGAAGGTAACTTTGGAGAACAAAATTAGAAAACAGACGTTTAGGACCAAACACATTAAGTCCAGTTCACTTCAAGACAGCAGAATGGATTCAGGATCTTTTTCAAAATGAAGAATCTATTCTTGTAATTATTGTTAAGCTCCCAAAACAAGACCTAATAATCTGCTCTGCAAAGACCAGTTATAGCCTTTAGATTGGATACATGTCATAGAGCAGAGATGACTAAATGCTGCTCACATTAGAATTTCTTTGAGAAGGGGTAGGTTATAGCTCAGTGGTAGAGTACGTACTTAGCAGGCACAAGGTCCTAGATTCAATCCCTAGTACTTTCATTAAATCAATCAATCAATAAGTAAATAAACAAACCTAATTACCTCCCCCCACACACAAAAAAAAGAAAAATTAGAGTTAGTTGAGAAACTTTTTAAAAATACAAATTCCTGAGAACAGGCCCAGACATGATGAATCAGAATTTCTTGTGTTGGGAGCTACTGCCTTGTAAGACCCAGAAAGGAAGAACCTCTCCCATGACTGCTCTGCAGGATCTTCTCTGATAACTGAAGATGGCTGGGACAGGAGTGGCCCCAAGGAGCATCATATTACATCACCAGGGTGCATGCCTGTTCCTCATTGTCCTGTCCTGCCTTAACTTTACCTGGTACCACTCCACAGTCACTATGCTTGTAGAAGATGATGCATGAGTGTAGAAACCATTCACAGAGTGTGAAGGGAAAGAAGTAATGTACACAGAGAATGCATTACATGCTAGACATTGCATTTTACACATTGTATAATTTAAACCTCTCACCACTCCCTCTAGGAGTGTATGACCATTATTATTCACGTTGTACTGGTGAGGCTGTCAATAGAAAAAAAAGTGGGACATTCGATCTAGGTCACAAGACATGCAGGTGGCAGAAATAAAGTTCCAGTTCAGCTCCAGTTCTTTGGAAACAACATGACAGACAGAATCCTTTTATCCTTCATTCTCCAGAATACGAATATACAGTAAAATATAATGGAACTTCATTTCTCAGTAACACTTAAAAGGAGACAAGTATGTCTTTTCTGATAAATCTAGGGAATCTAAAATTTGTGACCACCAGTTTGAGAGATTATCATGATGCCACAGAGTGCCTAAATTCCATCTGATATAGTTTAACGTTTAGGAAGTGTATAATCAATAGGTCAACTGTCTGATTTCATTATATAAATTTATAGTTATATGATATTTATCATATTGAATTAATTTAATATCTACTTTTATTAGCTTACAGCTTATTTCAAGAGAGCAAAGTGCTTCATTTATTGAAGAAAATTAACAAAACAAAGTTTGTTTAAAGAAAATTGAATATTGCAAAGTTGTAAAATCTATAATTCTAGTTGTTGCCTTCATTTTCTTCTCTAAATGTGATTTTTATTAGAGAGCTTGTAAAAAGTATTCAGAAATAGAAGCCATTCACTTTATTTGCATGTACAACCAGGTAGAGGGCAAAATGGCCCAGTACTTCCATGCACAGCCATCTGTGACTAACTTTAGCAGTATGGTAATCATGGCACTTCACATAAAAAGAAAGTATTCCTGTCCAATGTTTTAATTGATTCTTTCAAAAAATGTCTATTTCTCACCTACCTTGTGCTGGGAATTTGAAATTGAACATACGGTTCTTGGAACAAGATTAGAGATCAACTTCCCAGTCTATAGACTGGATATTCTGCAAGGTCCTTAAAGAAACAATCAGGTCTCATTTCTTGGAGATTTTATCTCCCCAATGACAGTATTTGACATGTAATAATGGCTTTTCTAATGAATAAGCAATTGTATTGCACGGACTCTTCTTGGAATGGTGATTTTTGTTTTTCCCTTTATACATTTCTATACATTCCTCTGTCTTGCCCCCTACCCAGACCAAGTGGCATGTCACTTTCCCTTTCAAATGAGTCAATTGAATGAGATGTCACTTTGAAAAATATCCTTGAAGACACATTAGAACGTTATTTCTTTTTCAATGTGGATATCACAAAAAAATTTAAAAAAGGGAGTCTGAGAAGCCCGGGGTCCCCAGATGATCATGAGGAGCAGACACTGTGAAATACCTACACGCCTTACTCTCCCTGGGGGGAGACGAGCACATCACCAGAGGCAGATGCAGATGTGCTCTCAGTTGTTGCTCAGTTGTTTTTGACATTTGCGTGGAATACACATGCACCCAATAAAATAAACACAAGTCTGCTCTTTACAGCAAGAAACACCTGGCTTTGTGGGAAGTTAGGCCACACCGTGCCTCAGAAAATGCCTAAAAGTAAATGTAACAGCATGACATTCGACACTAAAATCCCTACATCTTGAACTCTAAATTAAGTTACCATTTCAATTAGCATGCAAGTAATAGTCATCTGCCTAAGCTTTCCCCAAACCCTTAATCCTAGAAAGAAATAGTCTCATGCCCCACAAGTACCGTGATTTAACAGTTCTCCTTCACAGACGAGAAGGCAAGAGGACAAAGGAAGCTGACATCTACCGAGCACTTAGCATGTTCCAGGCATCATGCATGATGTTTCGTTTAGATCATCTGCTTCCCTGTCGTCACAAATGGACAAATGACAAGTGGAGAATAAATAATAGTATAGTTTTCAACAAATCTATTCTAATAATTCTATTCTAATCTAATAGAGTCTAATAAATGTATTCTAACAAATCTAGTAATTCATAGTTAACATCTGCTATGGACATTTGTCATCTACCAGACTAGGATAAGATGAAGCAAAAAATAAGATAAAAAAATAGCAAAACATCTTTTTCTTTTACTTACTACTGGAAGTTCTATCATTTGTGTCCTAAACCCACCAAAGCCCTCTTTCAGATTAAGAGGATGAGTATCCAGAGTATTTGATATAACATGTACATAAATTAAGCCATGATAAATTTAAGAAAATTCTATTTCAGATTCTTTGAATTAGATGTCCGTTGTTGTCATTCTTTGTCAAATTTATCTGGAGAAATACACTTGAGGCATAGGAATCTATGAGGTAATAAAACAGAGGATGGAAAACCCTAATCTGACCTTCCAACAAAAGAGTCCTTTGAAAATAAGTAAGTGATTTTCTTCCTTCTCTTGGCAATGCCATTTCATTCTAAGAATTTCCTATTCACTCCTTGACCTTTCAAATGAGGTCATCACCAAAGGAAATGTCCTATTTCAAGAGTAACTGCTGACTTTAGAGATCTTAGGGAGTTTCAGAGTATAGACCTTGTTAGAGCCTGTTCTGAAGGGAAAAAGTAAGCAAAAACTATTTACCAATGAAATCATTTGCCACTGAATTTCAAAGCACTTGTGTGTTTCATGAACTTATAGCTGTGTTCTATAGAACTGAACAATATATAATTCTAGCATTTCAAAATATTTCTTAATTGCTTATATCTTAACATAATACTTTGATGATTATGGGTTGTCACCTATTAATAAAGTTATATCTGTTTTAGAAACTTAAGGTTATAAAAGCAAAAAAAAAAGTTGAACTGAAAAAACAAATTTTGTTAAATAAAACACATCAATACCATTCACTGTATGGCTTCATCAAATTCAAACAAGACACTTATTTTGTATAAATTTATTTAGTGTACAAAATATTTTATTTGAAACTTATAGGAAAAATATATATATCTTATGGTAATTTGCAACAATCATATAAAATTAGCTATAGTGTTAAAATTGCCATTAAGTAATTTTTCTTTTTTAATGATTTTCATCTGATTATGGTATCCGAGGTTTAATTAAGACAGGAATTTAGTGAAATATATTTTCCTTGTAAAGCATAGCAAATGAACTAAATATGTAAATAAATGACTAAACATAAGACACTCTTGTCAAATTAAGTAAATACAAACTATGAAAAAAGTAGCTTGCAAAGATTTTAAATCAAGAAATTGAGTTGAGGAAGTAAGTATTTTTTAATGGCATCAATTCATTTGCCCTGATAAGTCAGGACTACTATGAACATCATTGTCACATGATTGGTTAATATTTAAAATAACAGATGTTGAATGTGGTTATAAACATTTCTGAGGCCATCTTAGGTCAAGATCTCTCAGAAGTAGACCCTGAGCTTAGGATTTGAGAACAAGTGATTTTACTAAGAAACTTCTCCCAGGAGAACCAGTCAGGAAGTATAGGAAAGAAGAAAGGAAGAAACAATGCCTTTGCTCTTGGTTTTTATTTAAGAAATGTAAATTGACATTCTGGAAAGTCATCAAAAACATTTGCTTACAATTTATTTTTTCACAGTAGCCTTTTGCAAAAATGTCTTGTAATTTGTAGGAATTCTGATTTAACCCTTGGACATCTTTGTATGCTATTTTTCATCCCCTGTGTTTTTCCAGGCAATGTTAGCTGAACATTACCCAGACGGTGTTCCAAGCTGTATCAAGTACAATCAATATGTTTGTGAAAACAAGGCAAAACAAAGCAAATATGTAAAATTTATGATTTGTTAAGGTCTGTGTGGTTCTTTTTTCCTCAGTGGGTTCACCATTAACATAGGATTTATTCAGTCAAATGCTGTAATACTTCACTTAAGAATGGCATTGTCATGAAAATAAGATTGGGGAAAGTTTAGCTTGGTTTAACTCAACTAAGTCACTAAACAGAAATTATTCAAGTGTCGTTGCTAAATTCCAATGAATATACTATTCAATATAATGCCTTTCTCTGCTATTATGCTTCCATATTTCTTTTTCTTAATATCCCAGAGTTTTAAGAATAGCCTTGTGAATGAAAAGTACTGCAAACCATATCAGTAAACAAAGAACGCTGAAACCATCAAGTCATCAGCGGCTGCCGCCAGCCCCCAGTGAAGACAAGCCTGCAGCTCGGCTTCTGCAGCCACTCACAATGGTGCACCCTGAGGGGACTCAGAATAAGAAAGGACAGGATACTGGCCCTAGAGAGCTAGGTGCTTGTCAAAGGAATGAATTCAATGAGCCCAAATGTTTGCTTCCTCCCATACATTTAAAAGCACTAAATTCTTTAACCTCAAATGCCTGTTTTTTCTTTAGTTAACAAGTAATCTTTTAATGTTCCAATTACCTGGTCTTTGTTGTAAAGCTCCTATATAACCTGGCTCCTCTCCTACCTCTTCGGAGCAGTCCCTCAGAGCCTTCTGAGAGAGGCTGTTATCCCGGGCTCGAAGTGGTGCAGCAAAACAGATGTGAGGGGTGAGGAGTCCTAGGTCTTGGCTGAGCCCCTGGGACGTGCCCCGCCAAGTGTGGGTCCTTGGCTTCGCGCAGGAAAGAATTCGATTGTGAGCCACTGTTGAGTAAAGGTAGATTTATTTAGAGAGATACATACTGCATAGAGTGTAAGGCAAGAGAAAGGCAAGGAAAAAGGTGTGGGAATTCGGGTGCTCAGGTTAAAGTAAAAGTAGGTACACGCTCCACAGACAGAGTGCGGGCTGTCTCCAAAGAGGGGAGAGAGCACAAAGGCCCCTAGGCGTGGTGGTGTCACTTTTTATGGGCTCAGTAGCTTCACACGCCTACAGGTGGGATCAATCCAACTGCCCTGGGGAAGGGGCTGGGATTCCCAGGGATTGGACCACCGCCCATTCTTTGGCCTTGGGGCTGTCATGGCGCCTGTGGGCGTGTTATTTGATCACGCTTTTACAATGAGCATATAATGAAGCTTAAGTTCTACTAGAAGTTAAACCTCTTAATCCTCAAGGCCAAGTAGGAGATGAATCTTCTACCATTTTGGTGTTAAGTTGCTGTCATTCCTTGAGTGGCTGTGCCCTGCCCTCTTCCCTCCTGTCTCAGAAGGGGTTCAAGTCCTCAGAAATGTCCACCAAATAAAACATAACTCTTGACTTTTAGGCTGTGCATTGATTTCAGTTGACAGCCTCATAGTTGCAATAGGATATGTTCTGGGAAAAACCTAACTAACCACCCTCTGTGCCTCTTCTATGCTACCTGATACTGGTAATAAAGAAGAGCAGTCAGATCGTTCATCATTTCATCAAAATAAAGAGAAGAATAGAAGAATTAGGTTAACTCAGTGAAATTCAATAGGTTTTTACTTGATCTTCTTTAGCACTATGACTGACAAATTAATCCTTCTGATATTTACAATGTCTGTGTATTTTGATTGATTACTGATTATATGTATCTCCTTGACTTGACAGAGAGTTTAAAGGATAGATATTGTTGACTGAAATAAATGTGCAACCTGAAAGTAGAGAGTTATGTTTTATCTGGCAGGAGTACTAAACCTGGGATGACAGCCTCTCGGATCACTCTGAGGGACATCTCCGAAGAGGTAAAGGAGGCGCTAGGCTATATAGGAGCTTTACAACAAAGATCAGGTAGTTGGAACAGTAAAAGATTACTTGTTATCTAAAGAAAACCAGGCATCTCAAGTTAAAGAATTTAGTGCTTTTCTATGTATGGGAGGAAGCAAACATTTGGGCTCATTGAATTCATTCCTTTGACAAGCACCTAGCTATCTAAGGCCAGTATCCTGTCCTTTCTTATTCTGAGTCCCCTCAGGGTGCACCACTGTGAGTGGCTGCAGAGGCCGGGCTGCAGGCTTGTCTTCACTGGGGGGTGGCGGCAGCCGCTGATGACTTGATGGTTTCAGCATTATTTGTTTACTCATATTGAAGGAGGATTAATAAAATGGCCACACTTGGGCTAACAGATTGCTTATTCTTATGCTTGCCCTTAACGGTCAACTGACTGGTTGCTACTCACAGCTCCAGGCCCATTGTTAAAACTAAAGCTATTGATCTTACTGTGTCTACTTTACTCCAGTCATTGAAAGTAATAATCATGCTTGTTCTCTGAGTCCTTCTCCAAGGAGTTCACAGGACTGTAACCTTACAAAATAGCCTGAATTACCAAGAAGACCACACCTAGAGTGCTTACGAGATAAAGAGATCTAACTGCTGGCCTCTATAGAATTGGTCGCCTGGAGGCATCATGTCGCCATTCTAAGTCTTCTGATGAGAAAATGATTCTGTTGCTTCTTATGGACGCTTTATTGTTTGAGCTCTGGCTATATAACCACCCCACCCCATTCCCAAGGTGGGTTCACAGTTTTGAAGGCACTAGCCTGCTCTGAGTTCCCTTTGCCCGGCAAAGCAATAAAATTACCTCTGTTCTTCTAAGCTCCAAGACATTGTCTCTGGGTTATTTAATTCATCAGGAACAGTGGCCGATCTTTTGGCAACAATATGGTTTGCAGTATTTTTCGTTCACAATGTGAATGAACACGATTGCCTTTCCTAGTGACTCTCATGTAGTACACACACTCAGTCAATGTCTGTGCCCTCTTGGGTTTATTGTTTTGTTTTGCATTTTGGGATTTTTTTTTTTTAACCTTCGTCATTCAGAAACCACATTAGGTGAAAAATGTCAAGTTCTCTAGGAAAAAAAAAAGACTATTCTTAAGTGTGTGAACTTCAAATTTTAATTTAGGCTGAGATGTAAAAAGTTGTATTGATGTATTTTATCCCACAAGAATATTTCAATTTTGAAAGAGAAATAGTTAATATAAATGTTAATCCAAGATATTCCAGGGCTCCTTAGGAATATTCCAAGAAAAGGAATTTCCCCAAGGTAAGGACCATGCCCAGAGAACTGTGTGGACAGCAGTGTGGAATAGGATGGTGGGGAGTGGTGGGCATTCTGATCTAATGGAAACATGTGAACAGCAATGAGGCAAGGCAAGTGAAGGTTAGGCTTTGAAAGCCAAATCTTGCACAAAATAAAATAATAATAATGGTTGGCCTACATGAACTTCTGTACTTTTCAAATAAGGCAAACGAGGTCTCCTTTTTGGGAGCATCCATTTTTGTTTAAGATGTGGGAGAGTGGGAGCAAGAAATGCATCACATTCCTATGAGAATAATACATACATTGAGGAATAGAATGAGACATTAACTTAAAAATTAGCACAAGACCTTAGAAATTTGTAGCAGGCTGCTAAGCTTTTCACCTCCCAGTCTCTGGGAATAACCAATTACTCCTCTGTTTTTTACATCATGATGAAAAATGTAAAGCAACTTTTGTCTACTTCAGGTTTCCTGAATATGTTAGTATCTGATCTACCGTAACATTTATAGAAGGCCAGTAAATCATCATCCCTGTTCCACAAATGAAGAAATGAAGGATTACAGGGTTAAAATAAATTTTCCAGGCTTGTGTAACCAGCTAGTCACAGTGGGGACTTGTCAGCCGAGGGAGGCTGACATGGGGTTCTAGGAGGTGAGCGGCCCAAATGAAAAAATGCACGAGGAGTTGCCATACCACTGGACAGACTTCAGCCAGAGATACCCTGGGGTTAACAACACTTTATTGCCACAGGGAGGTGCGTGCCTATGATGCACCTGTCCTGCTTTCATGTGTTTTCCTGTCAGCACATGCGCGGTCTGAGTTTCTTTGTTCATTAGGCTTACAGAATATCTCTAGCACATGCATACTTCTATTTTCTTTGTTCTAAAGCTTATATAATTGATGCATGCGTGGAGCAATTATTTACTGCATACTACAAATGTGCTCTGTAGTCGTGGCCTTGGGTCCCACGGCCTTAACTTATCTCAAGGCCAGCTCACAGGACTTTAGTAAACTTTGCTTTTCCCAAAATGCTATATTATGTTAAGTAAATAAATTTTCAGGCGAAAATGACATGTCATGTGAGCATTTAAAATAGTGAAGGACCCCCCCCCCACCACCACACCACCATGCCACACACTCCATGACAGAAGGAGGAAACATTTGAGCACTTGACATTGTCCTGGTGAGAAATGGTAACGGTTGGACTGGTGTAGAATTAGATCCCTTTATAGTAAGAGGCTAAATTAACTTTAGAAATTTTACTTTCTTTGGTAATGAAGTGACTACCTAGGTCATTATTAAGTGCTTATAAGGTATATGTGTATAAGTCACATGGTTACTTCCAAAGATAGATAACTCATGACAGTGAAAAGCTGTGGAGAGACAAATAAGCCAACATTTTTAAGCTTTAACTCATTTGTAAAGGTACGAAGCCTCCAATTTATTTTGATATAATCAGTGGTGAAAGTAATGCCATCAAGCATTAGTGGAGGCTTTTAACTGGAGTCATGTGCTGTGTAGAGATGTTGGACAGAGTTGAAAGGATCAGAATGTTGGAGGATATAAAAAAAAAATGGCAAATGCTCAGTTGCTCTTGTAAGAGATTTTAAATTAAAGCAGCAGACTCTTTAAAGCATCACACAATGGGTAGAAGAAAAACGAAAGCTAATTAACCTGAATTCTTTTTTAGCCATACAGCTTTGTAATAATCTTCCATGGAGTTCATGACCAGGGGATTACTAGATCTTGAGAATTTTGGAGAAGGAGTCAAAGCGGGAGCCAAAGCAGCCATGTGAAACTCCCCTGGCCTGCCTGGGCATGTCTGAGCCCGACCTACACTTCTGAACCAGATTTAGAAATAGGTAAGAAAATAAAGTGTTGTGTATACATATTGATGCTAAAACAATATGTTTATATGTATGTTGTAAGAATATGAAATAATATGTATTAATCATAATAGTTTGACAGCCCATTTCAAAAGGCTTAAAATATTTACACCATTTAATCCAGCTTTTCATGTCTACCAATTCATATTAAAGACATTATCAGAAAGAAATGTGAGTATTTATTGACATAGTTTATTACATGTATAATAGCAAAACATTACTATAATCCATAATCTTAAATTTTTTAATTGAGGTGGAATTGAAATAATATATTAGTTTCAGGTGTATGACATAATAATTTAATATTTTTAAATATTGCAAAATGATCACCACCATAAGTCTGGTTAATATGCATCTCCATACATAGTTACAAATTCTTTTTCATGTGATGAGAATTTAAGATTTACTCTGTTAGCAACATTCAAATATGCAATAGAGCATTATTAACTATAGTCACCTTGCTGTATATTACATTCCCCAGACATTTACTTTATAACTGGAAATGTGTACATTTTGAAACCTTTCACTCATTTCACAACCACTCCCCGAACCCACCTCCGGCAACCACTAATCTGTTCTCTTTCTCCACAAACACATTTTTTCCAATAATTTTAATTTTCAGTAATAGAGAAATGGTGAAATAAATCATGGAATATTTGTAAAATACAATGTGTACAGACATGAGAATTCATGCATTAGAAGAATATTTAATGACACAGGTGTAGAATAACAGCAAAGCGTTTACAAATAGTCACATGTACCAATTGATAATATATAAGTATATTTACATAATTTATAGACATATTATGTATTTATTTATAGAAAGACTGGTGAGAAATACTCTCCAAATTTTAGGTTATATTATCTAAATGGTGGAGTTATGTGTACTTTTTCTGTTTTTGCTAGCAGAATTTTGCCATTTCTTATAAGATTCTTTTTCTACTATATTAAAATTTTGTTTCTAAATATCAACATTTGGGGTAAAGAGAGCCATGTTAAAATGAGTTCAAAGTATCACAAATATAAGAAATATATCTTTAATGCAGCCTAAAACTAAGCTCTTAAAGTTCATTAACTGGGGGACATCAGCAAGCTTATTATGTTTCCTTAAGCTGCAAAGTGTACAAGCTCAAGTCTCTGTTCCTACTGTGCTTTTATTAAAATATTCTCTTTGATGTTCTTATTTAATATATCAATTTTCTTCTAATAAATGTGTGTACCCACCGACACATTTTCATGCATTGGCACGTGGTATTTCTAACTCTAAAGCTGAAATGAACACAGTGACTGAGACTTGCCCAAGCAAGTAATTCGAGTCTCACGCGGTGGCTGTGGTCTCTGTTACTAAGGATCTTTTGGAATGATTCCCATCAGCAGTATATGATTGCGCACATTTTACTTTAACCTCATCAACACCAGAAATTGTCTGGTAATATTGTTTTTTAATTACAAAATATACTTAGTGAAGTAATTTTGAAAAATAGGAGTGCATTTTTAAAAGGGAAAATCCTACCATTGAGAGATAAGCCTCGCTATTATTTTTTGAAAAAAGAGCAGAATAGGAAAAGCAACTCAAAGTAAGGACAACTTTGGGTTTAATTTAAGAATATGTATGAGAGAAAGGGAGAGAGAGGTGGGGGTGCAGGGAGGAATGGAGAAAGAAGACAGGGGAAGGGAGGGAGAAGACAGAGACTTCTTTGGTTGATTGATAATTCACAAAACAACCTATCCTAAGAGGACAACAGCTGCTCAGTTGGATATGTAGCAAAACAGACAGTTACAAAATCCAGTGGAACACAATATACAGCACTCTGGCCAGCTTCTCTGTCTGATGATCCTATGAGCTCTTGAAGAGAGAAGACCAAGGAAAGAGGAAACCCCGCTTAATGACTGCTTTCCAGTGACTTGAGTGAATAGAATGGGGCAAATGCCAAAGTCAAACCTGGTCTTGCATTTTTTTTTTCCCTTGTGCCAAACATTGGTGTGAGAGTCAGCTACACCAGAAGAGAGCAGGGACTTCTTTAAGGAATGACAATGTTGGTCTTCTCCTTCCTCCTTTAACATTTCTGATTCTAGCAAATGGCTTCCTTCATTGTATTCTTACATCAGATATATTTTAAAGTATATAAGATATACAAATTATTAATACAAATATGAAGTGCTTACTCATGTAGTTTATGGTGTTGGGATGCTAAAATGATAGTTAATGTCCATTTCACTTGTACTGAATTGAGTTTGGGTCCTGACTAAAGATCTAGAGGGACAACAAGATCTTACACTACTAAGGAAAATAATTACAGAAGTAGAATCTCTAAGTAAAGCAATATATTTACTGATTATCTCAGTAGTATTGTTCTTATATAAAATTTAGAAATTCATTATCAATACCTGTTGATAATATTTACATCATGGCTATAAATATGAAGTGTAAGTCAAGGTGCTGCTTCAATTTGAATATATGAGATGAAAATTTGACTTAATGTTAATGGACTTTGAAATTTGAACCCATTTAAACTAAAGCATCACTAGGGCTTAGCACTGGTCAAGAAAAGAAAATTGATGCTTTGACAGTGTCTTGATTATTTGAACTTGACTCTAAAAAGTAATTTTTTAAGAAATTAAGTACTCACACAAAAGCACAAGTCGAAATGTAAATGACTTTATCATTTTAAGGAAAATAAAGTAATATGCCAAACTTTTCTTGTACTTTAGTCAAACCTAAAGAGTTTAAACTTTTAATTCATCTGTTTAGTTGGACATATATTGTCTCAGTAATAATACAAAAACTGTAATAAATAATTACCCAAATACTAATTATAGTGTACACAGATTTCTATTTTATTATTTACTTAAAATGAATGTAAAATCAATCTCCTTTGATAAAACAGTACATCAATTTAATGATTGAAGAAAATATATTTCACATTATTCAGAGCATTGATTAAAAAATGTAAGATTTTACAGTGGTTGATATAAAACAAGAAGCAGAATACTATAGTTTTGCTCACTTAATCCACACCATCACCATCAATAAGATGTCTCTCAGGTATCGACTACCAGCCATGCCTCACCCAAGCAAGAAAACACCATAAGGTACAGTAGGCAAATTTATGGTTTAAATCAGAAAAGTGCTGAATGTTGCACTGACAAGATAGTAGGAGTCTTCAGGAAGCAAATTAAGATAATAGCATTAATATTTAAATTTTGATTCTTAACAGGTATACAGTTATTTAATTCCTGCGTTTTAGATGAACATAGTGTAATATTTAAGAGCAGTATTGAAGATGAAGATGATAGAGTTTGTCTCGAAGATCTAGACATCACAGCATGTTTGGCAAGCTTAAGTAGATTTCTTCACCTCTCTGAGTTTTTGGTCCTCATTTGTAAAATGGGATGCAACAGAAATGCTTCCTTCAGTGTAGCTGGGTATCAGCAGAGGTCATGAAACGTAGAGCCTAATGGACCTTATTAAGGATTATGTGGTTTGTCCTAAAGAATGTTGCAACTTAAATAGTAACACAATCATACTCTCAGTCTTTAAAGGATCAACCTGTTTGACTGGAGTATGAAGAAGAGATTGGAAAAGGTAGAAATATCAACGGTGAGGCCAATTCAGAGGCTGTCACATCAGTATAGGTGACAGAATTTTATTGCTTGAGCTAGATGGTGGCAATAGAGAAGGAGATAAATAAATAGATTCCAGAGGGATTGACAGGAAAAAAATGTCAGAATTATTGATGAGTGTAAATCAGAGTGTTTTATGGACACCCAGATTTCTAACCTCAGCCGTTGGATGGGTGACTGTGCTATATAGTAAGAGTGGAAACGCAAAGGGAGAATCAGGAGAATTTGGTTTAACATTGAAGATCATGATTATGATTTTGGGTGGACTAAGTCAAACCAGCCTTTGGAACATAGAAGTGTATGTAAGATAGCAACTGACTGTTACCAGTATGGAGTTGAGACAAGACATTCTGAAGTATGTATGCTGATGGGAAAGTCATTAGCAGGATGCTCGAATGGGTTCTCCTTTCTCTGCGGTAAGTATCACAACCATCTGTGCAGTGGAGGGTGAAAGGAAAGAGCCTGAGGTGGAGAATCTGAGGAGAATGAATAACTTTGCAATAGTTACTGTATAGTGTGGGTGACCACATTATCTAGGGTAACAGTGTGCTAAGAGTAACTGGCAACCCTCAACTTCCATTCAGAGGAAAGCTATAAACCAAAATATTTTAATGGAGGCTGGCATCCGTTCCTGGGGAACACAGAGAGCTCACGTTATTAACTAGCATTGCATTTTTGAGACTCTGGGAGTTCTCCGTGGTTAACCAGTTAAACTAAAGAAAAACCTTCTCATTCTTAGCTGAAGCTTGCTAATAGATGACATAGGTTTATACCTGAATACTCTTAATATGGGATTACACCTGAATTGCATTCCCCACACCCAAAATATAATAAGCTTTGTATTTGTGAGCGAAAGTGAAGCATGAATTCCTGGAATTTAAAAAAAACAAAAAAAATATGATACCATCTGGGAAATTGAAACTATCATAGGCTGATATATATATATGTGTGGAAGGTGACAGGAGTTGGGTTAGGAGAGGGGGTGTCAGCAGTGTAGGTAAACGGGTTTGCAATCATAGTAGTTGGAGGGAAAACTGGATAGGAGCTTTGGAGTCGTGTTCTTTTCTCTTGAAGTTGCCTTGAGAAGGATGGGAATCTCTGCAAGATGCCAGGCTCCCCAGTGTTACTGAGTAAAATTTATAAATGTATAAAGACATTAGTGCTGTAAGGAGCTTATAGAAACCATACTAAACTGAATGGTTTCTCTTCTATAATTTTTTTTTCCTCTTAATCCCAGCACTCTTTGCATCTCAAGGATAACAGAGGAAACAAACAAACAAAGCAAAGAAACAAACCAAAAAAGGAGACATCTTCCTCTCTCAGGGCAGTCTCAGGAAGCTGACAGAAGATTTTTAAATTTTTATGTGGGGGTTGTTTTCTAGAACACCACCTAAAAAAGAGCAAGGGAAACGGGTAGAGCCAGACTTCCTATCTTCCCCAATACACTTTAACAGACAGGGTAGCTAATCCCACCCCCGGAGAGATGAGCTCAAAGGTGAAATTAACTGGATTGATCTCAGCAAACTCTTTCCCTAAAGGGACAAATAGTAAATATATTAGACCTTGCAGGCCATATGGTCTCTGTTCCAACTACTCAACTCTGTTGTGTGTGAAATTAGCTACAGATGATAGAAAAACAAATAGGTGTCGGTGTGTTCCAACAAAGCTTTATTTATAAATGCAGGTGGTGGTCCAATATGGGCCTATAAACTATAACTTGCCAATTCCTGATCACTATAAAAGAAAGTATACAAAACTGTACACCCTACACCACCAAAGGCAGAACTATTGAAAGAACTATGGTCCAAACTTTCTCTACAAGATATAACCTATTCTCAAGAGACAATGAAAAATGTTGACAATAATGAATCAAGCACAAGAACTTGTAAAAAAGTAAAAGTTGACATATTAGATATGAGTTAAACAAGCATTTGAATAAAAACTCAGTAAATGGAATAAGTAGCAGGACGTATGCAGCTTAATAAACTAGTGCACTGGAATATCAGATAGTGAAACTCTCCCCGAAAGATAGAGAGAGGATAAAGAAAAAGAAACCATACCAAAAAAAAAGTAACAGAGGTTGCAGATAGTAGTAGACATGCCAATATCTTAGTAATAGGGTACCAGAGAGCTGAGGGGAAAGTCACTGGAAGAGGAAAATATTTTAGGAAATAATATCACATTCCGGAATTAAAGGAAAAGGAAAGACTGCAGGTTGAAAGACATCATAGATTGCTGAGAGGGTAAGGTAAAAGCCCATACTGAATATGTAAAGAAATTTAAGAACATAAATCAAAAGAAAAATTTACAGCTTACCAAAATAACAACAACAAAAAAAAAACCAAACCACTAATAAAGGTAGAAGAATCAGATAAACAACACACTTCTTACAAGAAATCAAAATCTATACAGTCAATAATGTAGTATTTTCCCACGTTGAAGGAAAAGAATGTTAAATCTAAATTTTATGTGTAGCCAAATTGTCACTTAAAAGTCAGTGTAATCTAAATTAGCTAAACATTCAAACTAAATTAAAAAAAAAACAGCAAAGAAAGGCAAGAGCTTTTAAAAGCAGAAAGGAAAATAATAAGGAAAGGGACAGAAATAAAAAATGCAATAGTAATTGACTAAAAATTATAAACATAAGTATTTAAAGAAATTAATAAAATCAGTTCTGGCAACATGATTAAGAAAAAATAAGAGAGAATATACAAGTAAAACTACAGAATGTAAGAGGTAATTTACTAAACAATACAAAGTTTAAAATGTAATAAAAAGACATGGTGCTGAAAAATAGAGTAATATATTTGAAAGCCTGGAAGAAATAAACACATTTCTAGATTATAAAATGACAAAATGGCACCGAAAACTTGAAAGCTTGAGTGAACAAACAGAATCAAAGAATTTTAAATAATAATTAAAAAACAAATTAATTTCTCCTTCCCTACCAAAACCCAAGATGGTTTTACTCTTGAGCTCTACAGAATTTCAAACAATAATTAATTCTTCTATTGTACAAATCATAAATTCTGTCCAGCTTTTACTTTCAAAGAAGACAGTATAACTCTGTTTTTAAACTGGCAAATGAAATGTAAGATAAAATTCATTTAAGAATGTAAGTGCAAAATCCCAAATGGAATATTAGATAATTTAAAACGATGACATTTGTTTAAAAAAATCAAGCTTAGGTAAAAATTATCCCAACAATACAAAAACTGATCAACACTACAAAGTTCTACCAATGTAGAATCATTAATCAGTAGAACTACAGCAAGTATTTCATATAATAGAGAAAATGCAGTAATATAAAAAAACAAAAAAACAGCATGTACCAATCACTGGTTACTTTTTAACATAAAATATTATATGCAATAAAGAAAGCAGTGGGAGAAAAAATGGAAGTGAAAGACTTGTAAACATTATCACTTTGGCCAAAGATATTTTTATCTACATAGAAAGCCCACAGAAATTAGAGACAGATCATTTAAAACAAGAGAATTCAACAACGTGGTTCTTTTCAAGATACATTTACAAAAATAAAGCTATCATTTTTGCACTAACATCTGCAAAATATCAAATGTGACTGAATTTCCTTATTATTGTTCATGTCAAGCATCTTGGAGAAGGAACTGTTGCCTGGGTTTCGTGGTTTTCAAATTAGCAAGTTTTTCTGATTAAAAGGTCAGTGTGTTTTCGCCATTTACAAAGAATTGTATTACAGCTTATGGAAATGCATATTGTTTTAACATTTACCCAAATTGTCATTTTCAAACTTGTGAAATTACCAGGAAATGCACCAGCTAAAAGTCAAAGGGATGACTGTTAATTTTTCTTCGTTGTTTTTGCTGAAGCATAAATGATGAAGTTGTGACAAAAGCAAGAAAATAACGTCAACCTGTGCAAACACAAAGTGAGCAGGTACAGAATAGGGTAAAACTCTCCCCAGTCTACTATGTGCTTTCTTATTCATAATAAAAGTACTCTGTGCTTCCATATTTATATAAAAATAGTTGTTTTTTTCCTGGGATAGTCTCTCTCCAATTTAACTCTAATAGTGCTATGTGCCTCTTCTGTGTTTCTAGCCTCATCACTCAAATCCTGTAAAGTAATAAGCACCAAAGTCTTATGTATTGCAATTTTACTGCCATCCTTCACCAGGGAATGTCAAGAATCCTCTGACGAACCTTGAATACTGTAGGCAAAATCTGTAGTTGTTGCATTTAAAATTGTGGATTGACACACTGACTTCTTCTGAAAGAAAATTAAGAGGAAGAAAAATATGTGATTAAAAAAATTGAATTGTATAAAAATTCTCGACATTCAAAAAGAGTATAGCCTCCATTGCTATCGTAGATAAATACCAATAAAATAGTTTTAAGTAGTTGACTGGCAATGGATAGGAAGACTAGAAAGGACTATTGTTCAGGTTCACGTTTTCATATTTCTTTTCTTTTTAGACAATCATAATTGTCCTCACCCCCTCCCAAAGGATTTCCCATTTTAAGACTCAATATTCCATATAAGAAGTACACAGATGTAGGACCATGTTAAGTTAAAAATAAGAAATACAGAATCTGGTACAGCTGGGGATAATTAGTAAAAAAACAACTTTTTGCCAGAAAGAAAAGGAAGTTGAGTAGACAGATTTTTCTTTAGCCAGGCTTTGGAAGATCCATGGAAATCGAACATATTTACAACCCTGCCCCTAATCTTCCACCGCATAGAATCTAGCAAAAGTAACTCCATTGTATAAAACATCTTAAAATCATTAATGCTACTATAATTCAGTTGAGGCTCTCTTAATCAAACAGGGTTGAATCTAAAAATATTTGAGAAATCAATCATTTCTGAGGCTCTGTATATGTTTTCAAGCCAATTCTGAAGCTAGCCATGCCATTTGAAATTCCAGCGCTGTCATTTCAAATGACTATATCCTTTCTAATCTTGCATTTTCTGTACCTGAATGCTAGTGCCTGATGGTGAAAGACAAGTACTCTACCTCAGTTAATTTTTTTATAGAAGCAAATGTTCTCCTGGGTTATGAATTTAATGAGCTAATGATATTTTCCCAAAGCTGAACTTATCAAGATTTTATCCAATTCAATAAATAGTGCTCTGAGTCAGGCCGATAGGTATCAAGGGATATAGACCTTGCTAAGACCCAATTTCCAGTTTCAAGACCCTTGCAGTTTAGTTAGTAAGACACAAGCTGTACTTTTTCTTAATCATTAAAATCTTCCATGGGTTGGGAATGTAGTGCATTAGATGTTGTCTGGACTATTTTATCATCCAATGAGATACTTTACCAATTGGTGAACTGAAAATATCTCTAATTGTATATTCCTTTCTACTGCCATTGAAACAGTGTGCAGACATTGTGGAAATTAATAATCATGAGGATAACTAGTTGAACATAACTGTGTGCATATAAACCAGGTTTTTTTTAAAAAAGATTAAGTGAGTCAAAAGAAATTACACTCAGTCTTTCCATGAAGCAGAAGAAATTAAAATTGTTTTTCGAAAGCCAACTTAAGTTTATGCAGGTTTGAATGTATTTTTCATGTAATCCATTTGCTACTTGCTAAATCGCTATTGTATATTAACTCAAAAGGTTGAAATTACATTAATTTATAATGGCTAGGTGAAGAGTTTGGTTTTGGCTTTTTCCTTAAAGCTCTAACTATATCTTAGATATTGAAACTTTAAAATCCACAGGACATTCTCATAGGTTGACTAGAGGTTAATGAATAGCTAATAAGTCTGCATTTAAGTATGAGGTCGGGAAATGTAAATTGTTTGTCGTTTCCATTTTGAATTTGACTTTTTCCTTCCTCACCTCCTTCCCTTCCTGTATACTGTTATCTCACTTACTCCTAAACACTTCCTCTAGCATTTGGATACATTCTTCCTGTTAATTTTTAATGTTGACATTAAGCCTAATCTTTGAGAATCAGAAGAATAAACAAAGATTTATATAATGTTGACTTAGTGAACTGCTTAAATATGACCTCAGGGCAGTTCAACTTTGTACTCATTTCAATAATTTAACACAGGAGCTGAAACTATTCTCAAATTCTGCATCTACAATGTTCCTGAATATTTGAACCTCCAACTTCATTTTTACAAATTTCAAAAGCATTTTTGTGTAGAACATCTTTTTGTGTAGAACAATAATTTTATTAAAACTATAAAAAATTCAATAAAATTATTGTCTTACAAATTTAAAAAAATGATTCCTTTCTCTAGCAGTGACATTGGAAACAGGCATCATTATATTCCTCTTTCTTGAAAAAATTAAAAAAGAAAATATACATCTCATTAATATTTTTTGAGATAGGATTATAGAAGTCTTTGGAGTCATACAAAGATTTGTTTAGAGCAATTGCATTTCTTGTCAACAAACATTTAGTTGTCTACTTTGTGTAAATCAGCTTAGAAATTTCCAAACCAAGATGCTAATGTCTAAATATTCCTTTTTTGGGTAAATTAAAATAGTGATTTAAGAACATTTAGTTCTAAATGTTTTGATGATATCCTATAATAAAAACTCTAGAACAAACATCAAGTGTCTCTCATTCTAACTTCCAACAGGATTACAATTGACAATTGACATTTGTTCTATTTAAAGGCCGCGGGTAGAACATTCCAACATCGAATACTGCTTACTGTTGGAAAATTCCTTTCTTTCTAATGCAGCAAGCCTTCAGCCCTGACACATGCATGGCAAAGACATCCAGGTTGCACAATGATCCAAACCCCCGCCAATTCCTTGGCCCAAGACTCCTGAAAACTTTACGTGCTCCCATGGAACTTGGCCTCCACCATGCTCTTTAAAACCACATAGTTCTGACTTAACTGCATTCCATCACTAAAGAACATCTCTGACTTTAGGTCATCACTCATCACGCAGGTCTTTTCCTTATCACCACCATTTGTCCATTTCAGGGACCCTGTGTCCTTCGGTTCCTCATTCTGTCAGGGACAAGTTCCAGATTAACACCACTCTTAGCCCTTCAGCCCCTTGGGTCTTTGGTCTTTTTGTATGTTTATCCTCCCATCTTGAATGCCTATCTCTGTGCATCACGTTAAAATGACTAACAGAATGTTTAAATTTCTTGCAGTGTAAATGATAATTTACCTATAACAAGTACTCATAGTTATATTTCCTCGTATTCTCTCACTTTTAAAGGGAAGGAGTTGGTCATTGTTTATAAAGAAATTGCACTGTTTCCTTAGTAAAAATCTGCTCAGGTCAATTTTAGGTCCATAACATATAATAAATATATGATATTGTGGTTGTGTTGTAATGACTCTTATTAGCTTTTGAAGTTGGTACTAGCAAGTCATTCTTCTTCATGGGAAAGAGTTAAAAAATAAAAACTTCGAGTGCCTTACTTAAGAGAAATATTGGCCCGAAGTATTTCTCTACCTTTTATCTTGAGAGTGGGGTCTAATTCCTCTCCCCTGGAATATGGGCTGGACTTAATGACTTGTTTGACCAATAGAATGCAGAGAAGTGACTGCCTTAGACCTCTGAGGCTAGCTCAGAAGACACCACAGAGCTTCCTCTAGATATCTTAGAACACTGGTTCTCGGGTTTTTGAGATGTCATATAAGAAGCTGGACTGCAACCAGCTGCTGAAAAACTCATGGAGAATCCTGAGATGACCTGAAAAGAAGAGAGAGAGATGTCCAGACAGCCTCAGCTGTTCAGCCCTTAGGAGTGAGAGTCAGCCTCGCTGAGGAGCAGACAGGAATTGTCTTTACTTAATCTTGCACAAGTTGTAGATTCATAAGCAAAATCCATGATTATTGTTATTTCAAGCCATTAAGGTTTTATTTCTAGGAGAGGGAATGTCACGCAGTAATGGATAACTGGAATATTTTCTAACAACTCTTGGTTGGTTATACAAGCATGAAACCATGAAAGTTGTTGGAGTTTCTTTAGCCCATCTTCCCTATGTAATAATATAATCGGAGCCATCATAAAACCAAACTGTGAAGCAGGTAAAAAGACTTTTACATTATCCCAAATGCCTACACATACATTCTCCACCTCGGACACTTCCCACCTACTCTGCACGTTAACAGGGGCTTGTTGTTCCCTATGGACTACTTCTCTTTGGCTTTTTTGAATAAACTCTGCAGGCAAGAAATGTAGTCTTAAATCCATCTATTTTTTTTAATCCATTTGTAGTTGTGACTGGTAATTCCTACTTTATTATTTCTTTTAGGATGGAATCTTCTATTCCACAATTGTCATTTTCCTTTCTTACCATCTCTATATCAGTTCTGAACTAGATTACTTCCAAATTATTTTATCCTATCCTTATCCATGCCATTCTCTACATTGTATCCAAGAATCTTTCTGAAATGTAAACCCCACCACTAACCCTTTCCCAACCTTCTCTTCATGCAGTGTGCACTGCCACCTCCTGTACACACACACACGCACACACACACAGAATGTTCTTAACTTTTTAAAATATTCTATGTAGTACATGAAGAACTTGTCCCAGATTTTCTTTCCAGTCTTACTTTCTTACCACTACCCTAAATTTAGCTGGGGTTCTAATGCTGTGAGATACTCATAGCTTCTCAAACTTAGCACCTGCACTCTCTTTTCCAGATCTTTGCAAAGGTTTCTTGCATGAGTTTCTCTTTTCTATAGAACACATTGCATCATTTTGCCTTTTCTCATACTTTTTCACCTTCCACTTCTTTCCTTTTCCTGAGTAGAAACGACTATACACTAAAGATTTGCTTGATTCCTCTCTCTTATTATCAATTCTCTAATCTTTCTTTTTAATTCCATAGAAGCTACAGACACCTCTACAAAAACACCCAATGTTAACAATTTACTTTTTGGTACATCCTAAATATCTAAGACCTAGTAGAGTAATTTATTCATCATCCTAGTGATTCTCTAGACAGAAAGTGGTTGAATGGATAAATATGTGACTGAATGATTATTTTTGTGTATCCATATTGAACTACATATTAAAACAAAAGAAATACAATTTTAATATCAAAATAATATTTATTTTATCATATTAATAACATTATTACTGTAGCTAGATTTTATCTTAAATTGAAACATTTCAAAATGGATTTTTCCAAATTCTATCCCTCAGCAGAAAGCATGCAAAATTTTTCCAGCTTTATTATGAGTTCACATGTTCAAAAAAACTTTCCATAAATTATCCTTTCTAACTAGACTACTTGTTTACATAGTAGTATAGTAGTTTCCTCTTAAGGAAAGTATAAAAATTATATATAGCTGTTAACAAATTAATAAGATTTTTGGTGTTAACAGCATTTGCAGGGTCCTCAGTGATCATTGCTGAGTTTCTTCAAATAGTAATCGAAAAGTCTACCTCATTCAAGTCACTCTTGTCAGAGGCAGTAAAGTAAATCATTCTGTATGATTATTACCAAATTCCTTCCATTTCATTTAGTTACTTTACTGTCAGAAACAACTTGTCAAAACACAGAAATAGATGCTGACACAACACTTTTTATCTGTAGACTTGTAAGTTTTATAAACTGACATATCTGCTTTATCATTTTAGATTAATAAAATTTAGCAATCAGTTTATGTCTAAAAACAGTAACATTTATTGTTTTTAAAAACAATAGTATTTCTTATTTCTAAAAAAGTGTGTTTATTATTTCTAGAATAACCTATTCAGCATGTTTCATGTTTAAAATATGAGATTTCTGTGAAGATATTAAGCTAAGTGGAACTATTGTTTAGAGAGAGATGGAGAGTAAACATTAAAAAGGAGGTAGAGGTATTAACAGGAATCAGGAAAGGCTGCAAATGGTGAGAATTGGTGATGTTCCTCAGAGGATCTTGATAGGGCATTCAAGGGCCTGCTGATAAAAAAAAAAATTCATTCAAAACTAAAATCCCCTGCCATGGCTGCTGGCAAAGACTTGAGCAGGTCTATTCCAGAACAAGATGGCATCAGTCTTTACGTCTGGCCAAAATAATGAACATAGTCTAGACAGACATTAGTTTAAAAAATAGGCCCCACAACTAAGCCAAGTTTCATCAAAGTTGATGACTTCATTTAAATTTGGCTCTTAAATATGCCCTCGAAAATGAAAGAAAATATTCAATATATTAAAAAATATAATGGGTTTGAACTGGTGCAGCATTTCCTAAGAGTTGGTACATGCCCACAGAGAAGACTAACAAATTAGATCTTTCCGGAACTGAAATCCCTCTAAAGCCCAAAGAAGGGAATCTTAAATGACTCTTGAACTACAGTTGGAATGAGATGATCAAGTATTCAGCAGACAAAATTAGGATGAGAGAGGTGAAGGGAGACAGAATAGGTGTAACTCATCATCTTGTCATAGATTAAGTTTTGATTAAATTATAATAAGAAAACTATACTGTATTAATTTGGAGTTCCTTTCCTTTCTCTTACACCTTTATTAGGAATTTGATTTTGAAAAAGTTATCTACAGCTTGCTCTTAGGTGTTAGGGAGTCACTGTGGCCAGAAGTTGTAGGGGCCAAATTAATTCTCATTCCTGATGCCAGATAAACGTGTAAACTAAACAAGGCAGGTATAAATGCTGTAAATAAGAAACAGATCTAGGAGTGGCTGGTGATCCCTTCCTGCTTGTTATTCACCTATTATAATTTAGGTCAATCAGATAGGATAATATATGTTATTCACACGCACTATACATCAAGCTACAATGAATAGATCTATGAGTATCTGACTATTCTCTTAATTTTGTCTTTAATATTAATTTCTCCAAATACATTTTTCTTACTCTTGAGACACACTCTGTGCCAGCCATGGTATTGGTCACACAAGTAAGCCTTCAACAATTATCTGTGGAATGAATAACAAAGTGGTACGAATTGTGTCAATTACATATCAGTCAACAGCATACTCACTTTCATTAGTATTGGTATCCTAATGATAGGCATTTCAAATTCCATGTGTCCAAAGCTGATCCTAATTTTTTTTACCATAATATTATCCTCTTGCAGCCTTTCACATCTCAATCATCAACAACTGTATCCTTCCAAACCCTCTACCTTCAAAAAACTTATTCCTGGATCCAGTCCTTTTCACCACCTCCACTGTTACCACCTTGGTCCAAGTCTCCATCATCTCTCACTTAAATTATTGCCATGGTTTCTTGGTTGGCCTTTGCTTTCACTCTGTGCCACCTACTCTTGGCATAGCCATCCAGAGTGATCTTCAAAAAAATCCAAGTCAGGCTCATGACTTTCCTCTCTTCTAAGCCATCACTGGCTGCCTTACAATGGCCTTCTATTCCCTAAGTGATTTACTCTTGAGCTAGAAGACTGAATGGCATTATCAAATATCCATCAAGTGAAGTTAAGATGAGAGACATGAAAAAAGGGAGGGTGCTCTGTAATTCAACTGCTCTTGATATAATTAGATTTTGATTAAAATAAGAGAAAATTGTACTCTGTTAACTTGGCTTCCTTTTCTCTTTCTGCTCAGTCTATCTCTTCCTACCCCCACTTTTGCTCACTCCTCCAAAGACACACTGACTTGTGCACCATAGTTTATCCATGCCTGTATACTTCCAACCCAGGCCTTTGAGTCTTCTGTTTCCTTTTTTTCTGCAAACTTCCTCCCCACAATTATCCATATGGCTCATTCCCTTCTTTCTTTCAGGACTTGAGAGGGTTTCTCTAATTGACTAAGTTTTGTGCATAAGTGTTCCTCATCCTTCTTTACTACTGCTTCATTTTTTTATCATACTTATCACCGCCATATTATATGTGTTTGTGTGTGTGTTTGTGTGTGTGTGTGTGTGTATACATATAATACTTATGTACTTTACTATGTGTCTCTTCCAACCTTCCCCATAGAAAATAAACTACATAAGTTCAGGGATGGTTGCTGATTTTGTTAGCTACAATATCCCCAGAACCTAAAACAATGCCTGACATGTACAGGTGCTCAATGAATATTTGTTGAATGAATGAGTGAACATTAAGAAAGTCTATCATTGCTCATTCCATTGCTACATATAAGGCAATAATAATCCCTTTGGTTTGCCCAAAAAAGCTTCAGCAGGGCTTCCCAGGGAGGCACTCGAGGATTCCAGACTGACTAACAGAATTGTTTCCTTAACATTTCCTCCTGTCTCCTCATTTTTTCTCCTCTTTTTCCTTCCTCCTCCCTGTCTTCCCTCCTAATGCAATGACTTGCTTAAAGTCTCCCAAAACTAAATCAAAAGTTGTTCAGGTAGCTAGGTGTCTTCTACTATCCTGGAACTTCACTTATATTGCAAGATATTTCTTTCACACTACATTTAATGAAATATTTACCCTAAATATCCAAAAAGTCATCTTCAGTATGAACATTTTCTGCTTTGAAGTACACGTGAATGGCTAGACTCCAGCCATTTGAAAAAAATAAATAAATGAAAGACAAAACACATTGGACAATCAGAAAAACTGGTTTGCTGAGTAATTTCAACAACACACAGTTTTCATATTTTGTTCTACTATATTTAAAAAAATTATAATATAGTAAAAGCCTGTTTTGATGCTTAATTATGTCATGGATTTAGTTATGCTGCCTACCACATCATATCTCTGATGTGTGTTAGTGTATAACACATTTCTTAATGGCAAACATAATTTTCCTAATCTAGACATTTATATATTGAGTATGTCACTGGGAAGTTCCCCTACCTGTGGCTCTTTTCAACATTGGGGAAACATTGTCTGTACCTTGAGGATTTTATGTTATTTCTATTATTTTCTCTCACCATACGTCTCAGGAAAGAGAAATGTTAAGGGACTATCTTAGCTGCTGAGTGTTTTAAGAAGAGGATGGTATATGGAGGTGCATATACTTAAGAACTGTGAATTACTTCAAGAATCCACTGCAGAGTAGGTAAAATTTAAGATTTACTGCAATTTCAACCATTGTAAAAAATACCCCCAATGAATAATAATGATGATAATGATGATAGTAAACAATAAGAGTAATAATAATAATGGTGAATAGTAATTGATGACATTAAATAAACACTACTATGTGCCACTGATCTAAGTGTTTTACTTGCAATAACTCATTACAGGAATAATTCTTTGGAGGAAACTGAATCCTAGAAGAAAAGTTACCAAATCTGAAAATTTCTAAAGATCCATTGTGCTCATTTTGAGTAAGGGGACACCCGTGTTTTTTGTCTTCATCTTCACCAACCAACAAAAGGGACAGTAGTAAATCAGGACAAAAGATTTGTTGATTTATTTGGCTTACACAGAAATTGAGGCCTGAAAACAGAAATTAGGAGGCAACGAGGGGAGAGAGAGCAAGAGAATGGGTATCTCAGGCATGCAGATATCTGATGGAATATATAACTGGGATAGCTGACAACTGTTGAATCAATTACTCCTATATGTCAGGCACTGTGTACAGGCATGATTTCATTTAATCTATACAACACCATGCGAGGTGGGCATAAGATTGTCTTCTTTATAATAGCGAGAAAAGGGAGCAGTTAAATATCTTGACCACAGCCACAAAGCTATGTAATACGCAGTGAAACTGCTCACCTAACCTTAGCAACCGGACTCTAAAATTCTGCTCTTTGCTCATAATATACATTATGAGAATTTTGAACCTTTTCACTTGAAATATTTCTGTTCTTTATGTGTTTCCCCAGGGTGCTGAGCAGTAAAAGTTTACAGTGCAAAGAGACTGGGTGGCTTTCCTTAGGGGCAACTAAAAAGTGTTGGGGTAGTTACTGCTTCTATTCCACAGTCTGACTGTGGAGAGGGCCACAATGAAGTATCAGCCAGCTGATGAAGAGGGAAACTCGGATAATACTCCTAATTTAGGGGGAAAACAAAGAAATAAGCAAGAAAAAAAAGAGAAAGTTTGCTTAAGCCTAAAGACTGTCCATTATATAACAGTGATAGCAATAATACCTAATGGAAGTCCACACCGTGTTTTTTTATCTCTTTTGTTGAAATAGCAAAATATTTTATATTTCTAGTAGTATTTATTACTTGCACTTGAAAATATTGCTTAGGTCATCTGTAGGAGAATTAAAGCCATGACATAAATCCAATCTCTTCCTTGTAGCCATGTGGGAACCTGTATATTTCAATTTCTTTTATCGTCACCAGTGCAAAATACAGATACATACTCACCCGCTTTCTTAACTTTAGTGAAGAGGGAAGAAAGATAAGAATGGATTGCAGTTCAAACATTTACAATTCTCTCATGACCTTAAACAAGTCATGAACTCAAATTCCACCAGTACCAGTTACACTCCAGTAAATATTATTTGGAAAAAAATGTGTAATAACATTTATTTGTGAATATTTCAGAATAATCAACTTAGGCTGAAGACCACGGGTATGTTGCAGACTCAATTATTTTCTATTAAACCACTGGTGAGTTGTTTTGCCCTGGCCATTAGCTTCTATGTTGTGTTTGAATTCAAGTCCTGGAACCACTTCAATGTAGATATTACCTTACAAGTCATTTAACACATAAGTAATTTTCTCAAATGGGAACCACTCATATTATCTTTAGTAACAAATCACTATATTGAGGATGTAAAATATGATAAAAGCATTTTGAGTCCATTTTTTCCCAATGGAAACAAACAACAATTTGTTCTAACATTGCTGTGACTTTATATTTATGAATCATAATATGAAGGAATGAATTTTTGGCCTGCCTGCTACAGTTTTGCCTTTTTTTCCAACCCAGAATTATAGGGGACCTGTAAGGCAATTAAGAATATTGCATGGAACATTCAGGTAGAGCACTGGAATTTTAAAACCATTTAAAGGCATTTTTTGGAGTAGCAATATACTGTAATATACCTTTTAAACTCTACACATACTTTACAATCTTTCATGGAAAATTCCCAAGTTAACACGATAAGGTAAAGCTCTGCTTTCTTTGGAGAATATTTTTGGGAAAAATAACTCAGTTTGATTTTCATGGAAAAAAATAACTAAATAGTAGTATTGCTGTTTAAATTTTGTCACATTTCTTTTTGTGGGTATTTTGAAGTAAATGAATAGGTTTATGTAAACATTATGATTTGGCTTCTCCTGAATGTTAGAAAGAAGTAGTGTGTAACTAGTGACGTACGTGGGATTTACGTGAAGAAATTTTGCCATTTTTCAAGCCAGCTTTTGTATCAACAAATGGAACACAGATCTCCAGTCTTAACCTTGGAGAGAAAACTCCTATAATACTTAAATGGATTCTTTGTATTTTAAGTTTGTTGATCAGAGTATTTTGTATGCTACCAAAATGTTAATTTTATTATGTATTCAAGTTAATTAAATAAGTGATGGTTATCTAGAGTAGCCATAGAGGACAGAATTGTCATTATGAGCAGATACAGAGGTCTATAAATGAGAATGGAGGGAAATAGCTGAGCAAGTCATTCTGCCTTCCTGTGAAATCGCAGTTATGTTGCATGTATGTGCCAAGTGATCCAAAGTCTATGAATGATCTACATTTAAAACTTTGAATACTATTACATGTAGACAGCACCTAAAAGATGGAAAATATTTAATAGAGCTTCTTATGTTACAGTTAGAAACCATTCTTTCATCAAATTTAGTTTTAATTTTCCACTAGGCTTCCACCTAAATATATTAGTCTCTTCTTAACTTTCTGTATAATTCTTTAGTCTTTAAGTACTTAATCTTGGGGTGATATTAGTCTTCCATTTCTATTTGTTTACTGATACAATTTCAGTTACCTTCCAAGCCCACTGGGAACTTTTCTACAGACTCTTGAAATACACTCCGAATTGCTTTCACAGTTGATTATCTTGAGTTGGCCACGTAAGAAAGAGTTACTGTCTACAGAACAGCTCATTCCGAGGGTGAGCTACTAACACGAGTCTGTTTGAGAGTCCCTTTTTGTGCATTCACACTGAAACTCTCAAGCAATGATGTCAGCATTACCCTAAAGATTTAAAAAAAGAAAAGGGCAGGTGGAAAATCCAGACAGGGTTTATTCCATGAGATGTTCAGACATTCTTAAAAAAGAATAGTTCTGTTTGGAGAAGGCAACAAAGTAGAACTCCAAAATCCATCTCATAAGGGTCGTTGGCCCAGGCACTACTGATAATGAGATGAAATGCCCCAGATCATGTAAAATAACCATCAGAAGGAAATACATGTAGCTAGAAAGGAAGGAAACTTCTAGTGGCTCTCTACAAGATTGACCGGATGCTTGCTTCTGTGTGCTTTTCTTCCTTTATCTCTAGAGTAAATGCAGAAGTCACTGCTGAAATGTTTGAGTGAGAAATGAGAATGACCATTTCACGGCAAATATTCCCAACCAGTCTGTCATCTGGAAAACAGCTGGGAATGCTTCTTGACATCTTGCTTTACAGGACAGCAATAATCTCTCACCACCTGTCAGTTCCCAAACGTCTCATCATCTACCACTGGCAATCAACAGCTAGTGACTTTATGACATCACTTCTGCCTGCCAGGAGTGTGACCCTTCGAGTTGTGCTGCTGCTTAGATAGTGGATTTATTGACTGAAATGAATTTCTACAGATACTGTCCACACAAGCTCAGTGGAGATGAGAATTAAAACTACACAGGCTGAAAATTAAAAGCACAAAAGGACGTAAGGATCATCTTTACCTCGGGGGCTTAAATATCTATGTTCTTCTGTACCAGGAGAAAACACTTAACTTGTAAAAAAAAAAATCATGTAAAAAATATAATAACCCTAACCCACTGAGTTAGATAAAGAACAGCAAGTAAAACCAAGAAATTTCAAATGATGCATTGTGAATTTAGCCAAACCTGTATTATACTAAAGAAGATGAAGCAAATAGAGGTGAAAATCAAATTGCTAGTCATGTTTTTCCCCTAGGAAGGCATGATCAATAAATAATTGAGCTTTGAACACAATAACACATTGGTGAACGAGGAAAATAAAAGTCATGACTTTAGGTGGTGGTCCTGACAGGCATACTTCCTCCTCACTCCTGGAATTATTCATGCCTCATGATTCACGGAGGCCCACCTATGAGTGAATTGTGGCATAATGATGAGGCAGTTACACGTGTATATTTTGAATCCCTTCACTTTCTTTTATCCGTCCCAAGTAGTAATCTCCATTATCCAACTAGCTCTAAAATTCACATTGCAACTGCTCATTCAGTTTAATGAAAGATGATCAAAGAATTATCCTCATAGCTTTAAAAAATTATCATATAGCCTTTATGGTCAAGGGGTAAATACACTATAGATTATACCTGAATAATATAAAAATTATGTTACTAAGGTGGGAAATAGTTCAAACAAAATTAGACATAAATAAGAGAATTGTTTACATCTAATATTTATCAGTACAGTACGAATGACGAGCAACAAAAGCTTATTGACAAATCAGCTTTCTCATTATATTTGGAAAAAAATTTGATAATTACACATGAAATTTCACAAGAACAGGCTTCCTTCCAATTCAAAAAAAGTGAGACAGTTTTAAATTTCTCATTAAATTTTGAGATTCATTACTGATAGGTAGAGAGTAACCATAAATATCAACAAATTACAAAAAGAATGTTTCATTGTGTGAAAATTTGTTGTGTGCATGTGTTATAAAGCAAACGTGTTTCTCCTGAAGTATATTTAGTGCACAAGCAAACAGGCACCAGGATAGCTTATGTATAAGCATATGATACGTGTCACAGTGAAAATTGTATGGCTAGAAATGTTCTCTGACTTTTCGCAAATTGAAGTTAGCCAAGATCAAACTTCAAACCTAAACTTTAATCTCACAGCCATGTCCAAGATTCTGTGTACACATGAGGACACACACTCACATGAATCCAGCCTAGGCCTCCTGACTTGAACTTGCAATCTTGCAGAGACCAAGAGTGCTGGAATGTGTGTATAAATTTGTGCACCCATCCACGTGTTTGTGTATGCATGCATGTGTGTATGCATATTTATTAGTATTTTTTCTCATTGTTCTTCTGCTCCTGACCACTCATTCTGCTACAAGAGAGGCAGGCTGACAAGGAAAGCACACATCCTACCTCACTGGTACGTTTGGAAACCAGTGTCACTGCTCTCTGGGGTGTCAATTCCAAATATTGGCTATTTATCCCCTGGGCTGCCTTGATAAGCTCACTGGCCTTCATTCCCCACTGAGCGCTGTCATCCTGCAAGCCTCTGAGGCAAGCATTGCCCTCAGCAGCCACCTCCTCCCCCTCATCTTCTACTCTGTGGATACAACACCATGTCGTCCCTCGTCTGTATTTGTTTGGTCCTGCCCAGCATCCGCGTTGAGTCAGGTTCGTCAGTGGCAGCTTTCCCCTGACCATCCACACATTCCAGAGCCTAAGCCCTGCCTGAACTGAAAGTCCTATTCAGATATTACCTGAAAAAGCAGACACTAGTGTCTATGGGATCCTTAGAGTCAGTTCTCCAAAGCATCTTCTCACTATGGTCTTCCAAGCATTCTCTTACGCGTTCTTCATACCAGACTTGGATTAGAAAGCACCAAGCAGCCATGTCTTTTTTTCCCTGTCTGTTAGGCAGATAACTCTTCTCAAGAAAGCAGTATTTATACACTCTTGGAAAATCTAGTGTATTCTAGTGCATCTGTATAAAATATATACATAGTAATCAGCAATATCAACAATGTTTCAGTTTTCCTGAGGGTGGAGATAATGGATAAAGTCCATTTGAATCACCCATTAGATAGAAAGAAAAATAAACATATCAGTTCACACACACATACACACAGTTAAACACTATGTGAACTAAAGATATTTCGTGCTCATGACTTGAACATTGTATACCATTTATGTCACAGAAGTTTTTATGTCAAATGTTGATTTACATGCTTTGTTCATAATAGAAAGAATAAATGGAAAATAAGCTGACATTTTAAAATTGCCATCTCCTTTTTTCCTTTCCTGCCCTTACTACCCACTACCATGCACACAGTAAAGAAAAGACAAAGAGAGCTAAATCAATTAGGACTGAGCATTAAGTAGAGAAGAGGCAGGTTCGTCCTGGCCAAGTCTGAGGTCGTTTTGAGTTAATTAAACACAAGCTATTTCTAAAGCAAAGAGTACATGTCTAGCCTTTGAAAATATTATTTCTGATTTTTTTCAGCATGATATTTCTGTTGCCCATTTCCCCATTAGAGGCTAAAATAGTTAGGCAGATCAAAATATAGAAACAGTTGGAAAAAAAACCCCAAAACAATTGCTCCAAAGAGGTTGCCATCTTCCCTGGAAGTTTCCAGTGACCTGAGATATTCTCACTGCAGCATGAAGGACACACAGACCCACGGTATCATTTATTCTGTTTGTCTTTCCATCCTCATTTTCCAGCCTGTTTCATACAGCAACTATTCAAACGTTTTTTGGATGCTTTCATTAGCTATGGCTTCCAAAAGTTTGGTTAAAATAGTAAGCGAGCTGAGCAAGCAACATGTGTCCTTTTTGTTTTATTGGGCACACCGTTCATTTACTGTCCCTCCCCCACTTTATTCTCCCAGCACCAGAACGGAGCCTTCTCTGGATGGGTATCTGGCTGTCTGGCCAGCAGCCATTTCATTCAGGCGACACATCTGTGCCCCTGGCATCTAAAGTCCTGCCTTTATGTCAGGGCATCAAGGGATATTTCTGCCGAAACTCTAAGAGTCGTTTCTTTTATTTCTGTTCTTTTCTTTCTCCTCTTTTTCTTTTTTCTTTTCTTTTTTTAAATTCCTGAGGGCAGTATTGTTAGAGTAAGCAGATAGCTAGATATGAGCAGAGAAAGGAGGACACAGGCCAAGTGGCAGAAATTGGGCAGAAAGGTGGAGCACTGGCCAAATACAGAAAATCCTGTATCATGCAAACAATGGGCATCTCTGGGCAGAGAAAGAAAAGCGGGAACCTCTGGGCTGATAGGCATTCACACATTTTAGGGTGACAAGTGGCCTAAAGGCTGACAAAGAAAGGTGGGGAAAAGTAGGAGTCTCTAGTGTCTGAATGTAACCTTTTGCTCATTATGCCTTCATATCAATAAAATTAGCCTTGCAGATGAGAAGTACCCATCACGCACTGACACCATGGCACTTCTGATCTAGACTAAATAAGGACAAAAATCCCTCCTCCCATTGGGAAGGTGGAGTTGGGATGAAAATCAGGAAATACGACCCCAGACCCTTTCCTCTTCAATGAATACTCCTCCCATTCATTTTTACACCCTAGTAACCAACTTGCCAAAGAAACAGCGCAGCTGCTCACCTGCGCCTGCCCGCGCTACCCTTGAGAGTGTGCTATCTTATCCCTTAATAAATCCCCACTTTACTTCCTTCACCTCTGTGTCTTGTCTCTGAATTCTCTCTGGGTTGGGGCAAAAACCTGGAACACTGGCTACATCTACCAGCAACAATATGAGCTACACGTAGAGCTGACACTACTAGAAAATACATCAGCGAGAGTTGATTTCAGGTTGATTTTAATTCATCTCCTGGATCCATCACTGACTGACTCTATGAGTTTGGAAAAGTTACTTAAATCCTCTCAGCTCCTAATCTACAAAGTGAGCGCTATTATAGGACTGTGCGAGGAGCAGATAAATGGCTATAAATATTAGTATTACTATTAGGTCAGGTGGCCTCTGATCTATGGCTAACCAAGATGCGAGGGGCATGAACTAAAGAGATTCAATTAATTATTTCAAGGCTGTCTTTCTGCTAAATTGGCCCCTTCTCTTTGTAAAGCATCAGTTAGTATCATTACAATGAGCTTTTAAAGGCCAAGGAAGAACAATGATGCCTTTTAAAGGCTCCATTAAAGCAACAACAGAAAAATTATGACGTCCATAACAGTGCTGGGTTAATATTTTAATCTATAAATCAACATTTCAGAGCTCTTAACTCTCTAAGGGATAGAGATTGTTCATGCTTATCTTCACAGGTTTAGAATTCAATAGCTTCTAATCTGTGCTCTTAACCTGGAAAATGTTATCCTATTTAAGGCCCACATGGAAAGGTACTATTAGGACATACCAGTGATAGTTTATACGCAAAAGTCAGTCCCTTTTCAAATGTCATTTCCATTAGTATCTCATATCAGAATTACAAGTGAAATGAACACACTGTAACCTGGTATTTTAAAAGGTTATGTTGAAGGAGTCGAGAGGCTTAAATTAATTTTCCCTGTTCTTATCCAGTAGGCCTTCACCTCAATAGGATTTCCTATAATTCTATCTTAATCCATGTCTCTGCAGATGAACAAGACCACAACATAGAAGAGCTTGCCAAAGTGGCTCCCTGCCAGCAGTCCCTTCTACCTTTTAAGAGAGACTTCAGCTTAATGATTGTACAGTGATCCAAATCAATCAAGAAAGCAGAGAGCAGACGTGTATGTTATTATGCTCTGCAAAGATCTATTTGTTTAGTCATGCGCAAACATTGCCTTAAAATGGTCAGAAGGTTAGCGCATCAATCATTTACTAGATCTATTAAATTCTTAAAATTAATGTCGAGAATAAATCTTTCAAGGAATTTTTCTCCATAAGCAATATTGATGTGATACGTGGAGGAACTGCACTACTGATTTTGTTGCTGGAGACTTGATTGAGATAGGCAGAGAAGTGGAAAATTATTTAGAAGGTCTACTGGAATCCATAATTGCATTTTTGAGACTGTGAAGTAGCCAAAGGTTGTAAAAGTCTTTTCTAGCAATACCAGTTAAATGAAGTATAAAAGTTAAATGAAGGTAGATGTTCACTAGCTAGACATCTGTCACAGTAAATATTGTGCATAATCCAGATCACTTAAGAGGTCTGAGTTTGACTTTCAGCTTGATGGTGGTAAAATATAAACTGAGGATATTAAAATTTTTCAGTTTATTTGAGCAAAATTTGATTTGCATCAGGAATCATCCAATCTAACAGATAGAAAGGGACTCCAAGGAGTTATATGAGATGAAAGACTTACTAGACTTAACTAAAAGGGAACAAGGTTGGTTGTTGCAAATTCATGTTCCTTTAGTAATGGCTGGAGTCTATCAGGCAGATTACTAACTGGTACTGGTACTGATCAGAAGATTCCTGCTTGACTGGTCTAGGATTCCATTCCTGAGACTGCTAAAACTGTCTTTGTTATGTTGTGGGGCCTAGCATAAGTGACTCCATTTGGGGCCTGTTGCCTTGTTTTTAACAATGGAATTCAACATTACTAAAAATATTAGTATTTTTGTTCATTAAGAAATGATTTTGGCCATAAATACAATGGCTAAAAACACCCAAATGAGATTACATTTTTATATCAAGTAATGAATAAAAGGTTGACTGAATTAAAAGTTATCTTTTTATCTATCTACACAGGAACTGGAAAATGCAAAATGTCTTATTTAAATTTGAAGGTTAGTATCCACTCTAGATCTCTCCATGTGGATTTTTGTCAGGGTTCAAATGGATAAAACAAATGAAAAAATGTTTACTCTTTCTTCCTCTTGAGAAATTATCACTAAAACAGAAACAGGCCCTCTTATTTTTAAATAGAATCTTAAAAAGTCACATAATCACTACACTCAAATGCTTAAATATCTAGCAAGAAAAAAAATAAAAGTTTTGCATTTTTTGCATGATGAGAAACTTCAAATGTGTGAGATATAACGATGTTGTGATTTATTTAAGAAAATAAAATTAAAGTATGGAAAAAATAAATGAATTACTTTTGTGGTATTGTTCTCAGTGAAATGTCTTCTATTTATGAACTACAAGTTTCCTGTAGAGAATCCTCTCAATTTCTAGAAATCTCACCTGCAAATAAAAATATCTGTAGAGTCACCCTTACCTCGTTCCTATTACCAAACAAACAAACAAACAAACAACAAACAAACAAAAAAAACCTGGAAATTTTGCTCTGCATTTAATTTCTTGTCAGATCCTCAGCTCCTAACCCTTTTACTGAAACATCAGCAGGTGACACTTCATCCTATGTAATAAAACTTTAAAAGTTATTCAAAGTAATTTCCTTGAAAATCTCTCCTGGAGGCCTTTAAATTTCATTATCCTTATGCATAATGTTATTTTTGTAGCTATATATCTATCATTCTATCCATCCAATTTTCTATTGTCTCATCTAATATCTGTATATATTTTTGTTTGTATCTATGAATCTATTTATCTATCTACGTATGTATTAATTGATGTTCGGTCAATGGTCTAGCCTCAGCCATTATTTTTGATCTTTGATTGTCTATTTGTAGCCCATTCTTAATCTCAGAGCAAACTTATTAAGACTTCTAAATATTGCACACAATTCCTCCACTTACTATACTTGCACCTCTTAAATGCTAACTATTTATTCTAAGAATTCTGCCAGTTTAAATGCAGCATATATTAAAAATCTATGGGAATTGACATTTCCTCCCCTTCCTCGATACCATAACTTTCTTAGAAATCTGTGAATATTCATCTATTATGCAATTTCATGTGTTTAATTTTGCTTTTTAGCTATCTAATGAATTTATATTATCTAATAAATGGTACTTTCCTTGAAAGTTGGGTCTTATGATCCATTCTTTGACTTTGTTATGTCATATAAAATCAAACACAAAATTCCATATATAATGGGAATTTAGCACATGTTGATTGCATAATGTAACTGATGTCTGAAAATTAATTTTGAAAAATTTATAAATTTGATTGTGTTGCTGGGGTAACTTGGATTCAAGAAAGATTAAGGAGTTTCCGTAGTTATCCAGGAACAAATTGATATAGATTTGACTTAATAATGGAAAACTTTAGATTTACAATATTTCCCAAAATAGAAAACATGGGTTTACATGACTGAATGGATCTACAGAATGAGGGAAAGTAAAAGATCAAAGGGGACTTTGTTGATTTAGCCAGCATGGGAAACTGGTTAACTAGTACCACAATGGGTAAATCTGGGAGTTAGGCAAGAGAGCTAACAGATCAGGGCTGGTAAACCATATTCCATTGTAGTAACTGGGTTCAGTGATGGATGGAATGTGGACTGAAAGGAGGCCAGATAGAAAAGTCGTATGAGGAGAAACACAGGACCCAGGGGAGAAGTTGGCAGAGCCATCAGAGGAGTTCAATTATTATATAAGGACAGCTGAGAAAGTAGTATATTTTCAGAAGGAGTAAGCGATCGATAATAAAGAAAGCAGATTGGAAGAGTAATTCAAAATGGTGAACAGCTTGATATTAGCAAGAAAGGGATCACTGCCAAGCTCATGAAGGGCTATTTCAGTTGAATGGTAGCATTGTTATCTCATATTATTAAAAAGAATAATATATCTTTGTCTTTTTTTTTAATGTGTGATTTTCACATGAAATAGGCTTCTCTAGAGGGCCTAGTCAATAAAATAAAGTAGTTCTGTATATAAAACTAGATATATGGCATAATATGTAAAATAAAACTGGTTATATAAGGCAAAGCTTAATATATTTTAGTCCTCCCTTCATGCTCTGAAAAATTTGTATATCAAGCAATATGGCTTCTGCTTTCAATTTCACTTCCATATTCTTCTTTTTTTTTGTTTGTTTGTAAGAGGAGATAATTAAGTTTATTTATTTACTTTTAGAGGAGGTACTGGGGACTGAACACAGGACCTCATCCATGGTAAGCATGTGCTCTACCACTTGAGCTATACTCCCACCCCCTACAACATTCCTTCTTGATTTAGAGTATCATTACATGTAATGTTCAAGTGCTCAGTTTAGCTACTAGGGCTTAAAGAAGCCCACAGGGCCGGGGAGGGGATCAGGGTGAGGAGGAGAAACTAGCACCAGGAAAATGGGCTCTCACTTTTGATAAACTGACTTAAAAATATTTTCTGACTATGTCTGATCATATCCTCCAGCTGAATTCTATAGCTGTGGAGTACAGGACACACGTCCACACACAACAGAAACCACTGTCCTTTCAGTGCTGGTCTGTACAGGCTAGTACTGACTCTGCTGAGGGACCAATTATCCCCTCTGAATTAAAGTAAATGTTTTTTTGTTTTGTTTCTACTACTCACTCAGGTTCATTCTTCTTTGGGCACTTTCTCTGGACCATGTATACAGTGGACAAGATGCTGTAGAGCTCAGTGAATCTCAAAGGCAGATCCATTCAGCAACAGCATTAGTATCCCCAGTCATTTTCCAGGGATAGTTCAGAGTTTCACACTTCAGAAGTTCTAATTCAGTATATCCGGGGTAGAGTCCAGGAGACTACACTTTTACAAAACTCTGCAATCTTTTTTAAGGTCTTTGCACAGCCAGGGTTGGGACAAATTACTATTTTATGTGTCAAATTTCTTTAAAATCTTGGGACCTTAATATTAGTGTGAAACAAATGGGAAAACTGAAACTCTGAGAAGGTAACTAACTTGCCTAAATTTATTAACTTGGAATTCATGTCTAGACCATGGGATGGATATTGCTGTCATCACAGAAAAATTGCCTTTCATGGAAATTGTTCTCTGTTTGCATCTGTGTTTATTGTTTTCTCAACAGACATTGCTCTGGACTATGTATTACTATACCGAACCTATCCAACACTCCCATTTTCCCATTCTCTCCTGATATTTTGCTCAGTGTTTTATTTGCTTTTTTTTGTTGTTGCTAATTCCTCAATGAGTCTTACTTGAGCACAGTAGGAATTCTGTCTTGCTTCCTTGTCTGCCTTAGTCTGGTACTGGGTACCAAACTCACAAGAGGTTATTTTCTTCCTGCTTTGTAGATAAGACTTTTTTGAACCACTTAGTGGTAATTAAACCAATCCTCCTGCCCAGCCTCTTGAGTCAAAATGTTATGACAGATTGATTTGTGCTAAGCTGGTAATGAGTGTAAAGGAATTAGAGTACTCTTTCTCTAATAAAGTGTGAAAATCGAATGTACTTATGAGAGACTGGGAGAAATTGTACCCACTGAGTGGAGGTAATTGTGGCTAGGAGAGTCATTTAGAACCATTTATATTTATAAAACAGATAAACTTTTTGCCTGATACATTACTATTCATAAGGATTCTTCAGAATAACAGGACTAATAGGAAATGTGAGATATATATGTAGATACATATGAAACAAAGAAAGAGAAAGAGAGATTTATTTTAAGGAATTGGCTCACACAATTGTGGAGGCTGACAAGTCCAAAACTCTGCGGGGTAGACTGGCAGGCTTTAGACCCAGGGAAGCATTGATGCTGCATTTTGCATTTGAAAGCACTCTTCTGGCAGATTCCCTCTTCTTTGAAGGAGGCCAGTCTTTTCCCATTAAGGCCTTCAGCTGATTGGATGATGTTCACACACGTCATGAAGGGTAATCTGGTTCGCCCAAAGTCTACTGATTTAAGTGTTAATCTCATCTAAAAAAATACCTTCAAGAAACATCTAGAACAATGTTTGACCAAATACTGTCCCCTAACCAAGCTGACACACGAAATGAGCCATCACACCTGGGAACAGATGAGGGCATTTTGCAAATCAAAAGGATATGAGATTATCATGAAGGCAATAAAGCCCTGAGCTACTGTAACAAGGAATAGGACTCTAATACAACAGGACTGGCGAGAACATCAAAGCACAGGAATTACGCTCATTTTGGAAGGAGGGAGGCTTGTTCCTATCATGATACAACTTCACAATCAAGAAGTCCAGGGGCCCATTGGATCAGTAACTTGAGTTTATAATGACGGGTTCTGTATTTTGGTGCGATTTGGAAGGCAACGCTATAATTTATTCCTGGTGAATCATAAATCTGAACTTCAGAGGCAAATTTCCAGCACCAGTAATAAACATGTGCATTTGAGTCCATTCTAGATAAGAGACCAGCGCAAAATGTGAGGAAATTCCAACTGATCTCTAGTTCCTTGGCTGATGCTGCAACGTGGCTCATGCTCTCTCTTCCCCACGTATATAAAGATACTTAAGAAAACATTATAGTGTTCTTCTTTAGGTCAGTTCGCAACATGATGGAGTCTCCCTTACTACGACTTTGTTCTTGTTCTGTTTATTTATTTAGTTACAAAAAAGTGGTTTTGGGAAACATTTTATTATCCTGTGGGGGCTTTGATAGCTTGATTGATTAAGTAAAAGCTATGATACATTTAACTGAAGTTGAGAAGACTGAAATCTGAGGAAGGGTATAGGAAATTTCCAGATTATATTTTTGACTTAATATTTTTTCAATTTGTAAAGCACCTAGAACTGCCTGACTGCTCTTAAGAGTAATAGAATAGAGATGGGGCCTCAGAGAAGGTTCCAGAAAATATCTATCTTTTAACAAAGCCTAACAGTTCTCTGATGGTATCTGTAGGAAATCAGTCCTGGCAATTCTGGTATCCTAGACACTTGGACATAATAAATGAAGCATCACTATTGATTACTAATCAATGCTGATTATTGTGTCTTACCTCATTCTTCTTATTCTCTCCTCCTTCAGATTTTTTTGGTGTGTTGAATAGGAGGAAATGATGTCTAGCAGTTAATGAATTGGGAACCCTGGTTATTTGAATCTCTGTTTTGGCAGAGATCTGGGCCAATAACAGGAGGTATAAAGAGTGACATATATATTCTCCTGAAGCAGCAACAAGAACCACAAAAAGCAAAAGTAGCACTGGGTTTGGATTTGGGGCAGAATAGGACTCTTTCTTGCCATTGTGCCTAGATGCCTCCAGTATCGTGAAGGAGAGCTGATTGCCCACCAGCTGCCCCCAGACATTAACAAGGCTTTCTTTTGCCTGACTGTGGTCCCTCAAGCCAAGGCTTCCAGGTGACAGCAGTGGGCAGGCGCCTCCATGGTGCCCAGGGATGGGTTTATTTTACTCTACCAGTTGAGCAAGTGATTTGCTATCTAGTGACACATTACTGAAGTCTTGTTAGGAGAAGACAGGATAACATGCACGGTGAATGATTTGAGGGAAAACAAAATGAACAAAAAAACCCTAACAAAAAGCAATCAAGCATATTTTAGCTAACGATACATTTCCAACAGATGGTAGCAACTTTAACTCAATAACTTGTCTTCTTTTTAAGCCTTTCATATAAATACTACCTAGAACCCCAAGACAGAAGCCCCATCAAATTTCCATTTATCCAGCTTCCTTAAAATATGCAATAAATGCATTATATAGAAATATATTAAGATCTAGGCTCCTAGGAATAAATACACTTTCCCAGAATGCTCTGTCCCTTGGAAAAAATGATGGTAAATCAGTAACAAGAGGGCTAAATAAGGAGACTCAGTTTTACCGTATGTTTACCTTCTGTCATATACTGACTCATTTCAGCGACACCTCAAGATCTGATGTTAGATAGAAAAGTGGTAATCCCCTGCTTTACGTGCTAGGAATCAATGCTGTTGTTTGGAATATGCAATGGCAATGATAAAATTCCCCCAAAATTGTAACACCCAGGAAGGTCGGGGAGAATAAATATTTTCCTAAAAGGTATGCAGAAAATTAGAGGAATAGAGAAAATATCACTGGTCATAATCCAAACCAGGGACAAAAATGGTGTTCTGAGTCCAGGGAGCAGCGTTCTAGCCAATTCCACAGCTGTAGAACAGGAGTCAAAACCTCAAGTCGGAAATTTAGGCACAAAGGAAACAGGTGGGAGTGGGGGACTCTTACAAATAAGCCATAGGAGTTAAACTGGTTTCAGGCAAGGCAGAAGCCAGATTACTAAGACTGAGGCACAAGGTAAAATATACATACCACAACCAGAATTGATTTAATTACTCACTGAATGACTCCTGAAGACAGTGGCATCCCAGAAGCTGGTAGCTAAGACTGGAGATCTGAGTAAAATAACTTAGCAATTGAGAGACAAGAAACAAGATGGTAGGAAATATGATAGCCACGACTTGATTTTGGCTTGAAATATTCAAGGTTCAGTCATGTCAGTGAGGCATCACTTGTAAAAATCACTGTAGAAACTTTTGGCTTTAACATGCTGTTTAAAATTCATTTGGAAAACGTCTTTAACTATGCAATAACACAATTCTAAATATTTTATAAAGATGGAAATAGATTCTTTTCCCCAGATATATTTGCCTTTCATTTGTTTCTTGATTATTTTAAGTTATACTCCTTTAAGAGATTTTGTTATCCTAGACATGAGTGTTATTAGTGCAACATATTTTGTGGAAAACAGAAAACAGTGAGTGCTTCTTCATTCCTAAGAAGGAAAAGATTATACTTATGAATCTTGGTGGAATTTCTATATATCTACCATGTCTTAAGTCTACTTAATGATAGTATAATTTGACACTATGGATGCTATATAATACATACACTCATAAACACCCTCCAACATATATCACTTTCTAGGTACAGCTTTCTGCACTAGCTATCCACTTACAAAAAAACTTAGTAATATATATCTTTGCTGCCACAATTATCCCTATCATTTCAATTTCTATTAAAGATTCAACATATCATGATTTATAAATTTATGCAGAATGTCAAAACCTATAATAAAGTAAGCTTTGGCCATTCAGGAGCCATCCAGAGACCTTTACAAAATCTCACATTCAGAGAGCATATAATTTTCTTCATAAAATATAGACAAGATGTAATAGAGTACCACAAAATCAAGTCAAGATGTAGAACGTTGGCAGTTCGTATGCAACATGTATTGAGCTAATTCTTTTAACTTCTTGCAAGAATACCACATTTTCTCATTCAAATTAGCATATTGGCAAAATTTAATTAAAATTCTAGGTTTTACTAATTAAATGGCAAGCAAGGAATGTTATAAATCTGCTTTACAGATTTGCAATGGCAATTTATTTATTTTTACAATTCTTTCTTTTTTGATGCTTTTAAAGCAATGTTCATTATCTTCATCCAAAAATTTACTTTCTCCAGTACATGAGGGATATATATATATTTGGTGCCTGATTTAATAATACTAATATAAGGTAAATTAAATTTTCATTGAATACTAGCATTAAGATAAATTTTATTTACTGATAATTTTATTTTTTATCATCTTTTGAAATGACAATTCATATCAGAAGAAACCAAGATGATATAAAATCAAAGGGAGACAATAAATGAATAAAGTCAATATTTATTAAAATTCTAAAAGTGCACATAAAATTTTACTGATATGTCTTTTTCCATCATCATGTTACAGTATAGAAGTAAAAAATATCAGATGACATACAAATATGAGTTTAAGATTTGTTCTTAGCTGTCAGTGCAGATTGATTAGCCATTGTCTATCTTCCTGTTTTATTATGTACCATTTGATGAGATCCTGGATTAAGTTTAAACCTCATTATTATTACTATTGCAACTATAATAATGTTAACAATGACAAATCATAGCAATTAATAAGTATTTACATCAAAAATTCCACTGTATTAAGTTACTTACATGATTTACTATATTTTGTTTTTAACAATAACTATTCCAGATCACTGGCCTACTTAGAATATTGAATACCAGTGACCTTAAAATAAAATCAGCAATCAATGTTGTCATAATAAATCTTTGAGATTTGTCTTCCTTGTGGTAATCAGACTTAACATAGAAAACATTCAGGGCAAAGGCTGCTAATAATTCACCCAAATCCACATTTATTTCTTCTTCCTGGGCTCATGGCTTGATCACATTTCTCAGCCTTACTTGCAGCTGGGAGCATCCATGGGATTGATTTCCAGCCAATGGAATGTTCAGCAGAAATGATATTACATCACTTCTGATCCTGGCCTATAAAAATGTCCCACTAATGCCCTCTATACTCTTCCCACTTCTAACTTGCATGATCCAAGATGAAACCAGGATGCCCAACAAAACTGTATGTTGAAGTTGGCAGGGTCTCAGTCAGCCTGGAACACTGTGTGGAGGAAGGCTGTCCAGCCCTCCCAACACTGCTGCCTTTTCCCTTGATATTATTGCGTGAGCGAGAGATGCCTTTCTCTTTATTAAGCCACTATATATGTTTTGGTCTATTTATAACAGTATTTAGCATTAGAATAAAAGCAGTGACCTCAAAATATATTTCATGTTCAAATATAGCCTAATAAATCATTATTATTTTGTCTTCTTTATGATAAAAATTATCAAATATAACACAAACTAATTTTTGTATGTGAATGTATAAAAAAATAATAATGTAGATTTTTTTCTTAAAGTGAATTCTTGAAATGTCTTCTTTAATTTAGGCCAACTCAAAACCCATACCTATTTATCACACAAAATAAAAAAGAATTGGAAATTTACTTAATTTCCACTAAATCATTTCCTTTTGGTGTGACTTGAGATGAATGTCTCTTGGGGCATAGCCGAGTCATGCCTCCTCCGGCCTGTCTTAAAGGCTCTGTGGATGTCAAGGAGCAGTAAGTCAAGAGTAGGGACCACTAATGGTATCACTCCAGTCTCATTCCTGAGGGAAGAAGATATTTCTTCACTTTCCTCACCTGACTTCTGGCAAAATCTTAAACCTTTCAGGATTTACATCTTGCTGAGAATGTAGCTAATGCCCCTAGCTAGGTTGGCTCTAGACTTTTCTATGTGTCTCTTTTCCAAATATAAAAACACACATACAGAGACATGCATGCCTACAGACAAGGCACACCTGGCCTTAGTCTTTCTTTCCCACTCTCTTTGGGACCTATGACACACCTGCAAACATTCTTGGATCAACTCCAGTAATCAACCCACATTCATGTAAACCCTGTAGAATATTCACCTTGGAAGGACCATTGGAGATCTTCAAGATTAAATTCTCATTTTAAGCATAAGGACACAAAACCCCAACATATTGCTGCAGAACCCCAATTAAGACCCAAGTCCCATGTCTAATTCAATGCTCTTTCCAAATCACTGTAAATTTTTTCATATATGCTTGCCCTTAAAACCTATGTGTTTTTTTGCTTATCTATTCAACTGAGTATAAGAGTTAGCCAACCTGAATAAAGAAAATCAAGAGACTGCTGAAATCTATTAGAGATAGCCGAGAAGTGGGGTGAGCAAGTCTGATCCACTTTAAGAAATTCAAAATATATACCTAACTCAGTTGTAATCAAGAACCTGGTATTAAATATAGATATACCAAAAAAATGTACCAAATATACAGAAAAACTCCAACACACTGCCTACCTTAAAACCCTAATTATATAGAGCAGATCTCATCATGTTTCTCGCAGGTCAAGGGAAAAAAAAAAGCCACATATATGAAAAGATGAGATTTGTATTTTATCCAAGTCTTGCTGGCAAGATGTTCTTGTTTTTAATAACTCCACTACCTGAAACCATAGTAGGAGACAGGAACATTCTCCCTTGCGATTTTTTTTCCCCCAAAACTATCCACTAATCTTTTAATTAAAAGGGAATGATGGAGAGATGGCAAGTGAGCAGGAGAAGCTGAAGAACACAGGTTCCCTATGTATTTGTACAACTCTAATCAGTCTGCACATCTCTCAGAGAGCTCTGTATTAATTACATGGAATCTAATCCATTCTACTAAAGCCAGTGTTGTCAGCCACCATGATTGCCTCTAGTTCATATGTTTGTAGACACAGGTTGATAAAATATATAACCTAGAAGAGAAACTTCTAGGAAGGTTTTACATACTAGAGGATGTTAATATTGTAGAAAATAATTTTATGCAAATTTGGGCTTTAAATAATGAAAGAACCCTGATTTTTCTTGGAAGTCCCTGAAACATGTATTTAACTTAATTTTTCCTCTCAATTCAGTACAATGCCTTTTATTTTAGTCAGAAAAGTACTATTTTGGTAATAACATATAGAAATATCCAGACATATGTGATGCTGGCAAATATTTTTTAAGCCAAGGAATTAAAGTAAAAATAATCCATGTTTCCCTCTATATAGCAATAATCACTATATACATAGGGAGTGCTTACTACATAGGAAGCACTATGCTAAACATTTTCCATAAGTTATTGAAGTGATTCCGTGGAATTATATATTGCAGTTTTACTTTTGAGGATAAAAGCCTCAAGAATAAGTAGCTCATCCACATTAAATACCTCCTAAGTCCCTGATACTCACAATCTGTGAAACCTGATCATTATTCTCTCTTTCACCTCAACTCCTTCCTGTTCTTCCTGTGCCTCCCAAACCAACTGCTATTTCAAGGCATTAGATTTCATTCATTCATTCGACAAACTTCAAGTGGGCTGTTATTGATCACCACTAATGCAACAGTTAGTTCCTTCTCCCTTGATTCTTTTACTTCCCTAGATTATTTTCAATCTCTTTCCTTTTTCCCTTACCTGCTAATATCTGTTTTCCTATCATCTAATGACCTTGGTTCCTAACTTACAAAGAAAATAATAAAGATCAGAAGAGAACTATCTAAACTTCCTCCATGAAAACCATCACTCTACCTCTATCTGTCCCAATACCTGGATTTCTTCCTTCCCATTGTGAAAGATTATTTTCATGCTTGTATCCGAGAAGAACCTCTTCTCACTAGATTCCAGTTATACCATTCCAGCATCTGTCTGCATTTTCTCATGTATCACCGACTTTTTCCTTTTTAAAGATAATTTCTATATACAGCTGTATTAGCTCACAGCAAAAAAAAAAAAAAAAAAAAAAAAAAGCCTCTCTTGATCCACGATCCCCTTCCATTTTCTGCCCCATTAATCTTCTTTTCTTTATTTTAAAGCTCTTCAAACTGTTTCCTGTTCACAATTCTTTTCTTAATCTGGTCCTCAAAGGCTCTCAACTCCATGGCTTAACTATAAGATCTCCTGCCAAGACCACCATTGACCTTGCTGAGTTGCTAAATTCAGGTCAATCCATGGTCCTCATCTTACTTGATTTCTCAGCAGTGTTTGAATTAGCTAACACTGTCTCTTTCCTGAAATGTTTTACAATTGATTTCTAGGGTGCAATTTTCTTGACTCTTCTCCTACTCTCCAGAGATTCTATTCTGATTTCATCGTTTGATCTTCTTTAACTCTCCAGCCTCTGAACTCTGCGGTGCCTAGAAATCAGTCAATTGGTATCTTCTCTTTAAAACACTTACTGCCCTTCTAAAAGCATCCAGTCTTATACCATCTATCCACTGATACTTTCTCAAGTTATATTTCCAGGTTGAAATATCTACCTTAAATATTTACTCTAAATATGCCTAAAAAGCATCTCATGTTCACATTTGGTCTTTCTCACTTCGCCCTTCCCCCAGTAAGAGCTTGAAGTCTTCTTAATTAATGGCAAACACTTTCTTCCATATGCTGCTGTGGAAAAGCTAGTGATCATCCTTGATTTATCCTTTTCTCTTACAGTGCACATTAATCCCCCAATCACTGCCATCTATTCTCAAGCCATCGTCACCTTATATCTACATTATTACAATACCCTCTTAAAACACTGCTCTCCTCTCACTTCTCCTCACATCACTTCTCAACAAAGTAACCAAGTTGATCATCCTTAAATGAAAGTTATACCTTATCTCCCTTATGATATAAATCTTCTTCCTCAGAGTACAAGCCAAATCTGACATTGGCACTACATGGCTTTCCATTTTGTCCTCTGACCTCATCTCTTACTCCTCTCCTTCCCTAAATCCATTCCACATACCCTGGCATCCTTGAACACCTAGAACTCTTTTCTCTCTTATAGCTACAGAGCTGGAATATTGGTCAAAGTCATTAACATGTGCTACTTTAAAGGATATACCACACCTCTAAGAAGTTTAACACAATAAAGATTAGTTTTTGCCTAATGTCACAGTCCAATGAGAGTTGGGAAGCACCCATAGTCAGCTGTTCTCTGAACAGAGATTTAAGTCATTCCACCATCTTAGAGTCCTTCCATTCTGGTGACAGAAAAGTGGAGAGGGAAAGTAAGGAGACTTGTGCACTGGGTTGTAAAATGCTTATATCTCTTCTTCCCATGCGTCAGTGGCCAACATTCTGTGACATGACTAATCTGACTGCAAAGGAGAAAAGCGTTCAGAAGCATAGAGACAGCCTAGATATCTGGGTGATTTCAAAGTTTCTGCTACAATAGCTCTGTAGTGTCTTCAGGCAAGTCAGCAGGGATTTCCCTGGGCTGCCTATTTAAAAGAGCAACACCCCTTGAGTCAAATATTGCCAACTGGTTCCCAATCCTTTTTTTTTTTTTTATTTTCCATGCTCCTGGACAGCCAACTCAACTATATTTTTTGCTTTTCTTAAAGTTAAGAGAGGTCAGGAGATTGAGCTATAGGCATGTAAGTGTAACAATGTGAGTTGAATTGACTAATCCTTCCAATGCAGCCCTATAAAAACTATGTGATGCCCATGACTCCCTTTCCTCAACTACCAACTTTGTGCAAGGAATTCTAAAGTTCCTAGGAGGGTGAGACTCCAGGGAGCAGGAGACTGGGTTCCTGAATGAATGACCATAAGGATCCTTCCTCAGTATTGAAATTCATATAAATACTGAGAAGCATCTATTTGTGAAACAACTGTCATTTTGTGATTTATTTGTTACAGCATTTAGCAAACCATTAGAACTTTCTACTCCTTTGAATATGCTTTACTTCTATCATTTATCATCATCTGACATACTCAGTATTTACGTATTATCCCCTTTCCCTCGTGTCTTCTGTGTAGAATGAAGATCAGCAAATGACAACCTATGGCAGAAATCTAGCATGCTTCCTCTTTTTGTAGATACACTTTTTACTGGAATACGCAAACACCATTCATTTCTGTATTTCAGGGTTCCTTTCCTGTTTACAGTAGCAGAGTTTAGTAGTTCCAACAGAGGGAGAACTGTGTGGTCTGCAAATAGTATTTACTATCTGGTCCTTAATGGAAAAGAATTGCCAACCCCTGTGCTAGTACACAAACTCTAGGTATAGAAAGTCTTTGCCTATGTAGGTTACTGTTATAGCTCCAGTATCAGAACAGTGCCTGGTCCAATGTGTGTATTTGTTAAATATTTGTTAAATGAATAGATAAATAAATGAATGAGTGAATCAGTGTGTGGTAGGCCAAGAAAATTTCCCACAAAATGTTGCATGTCTTAATTCCTCAAACCTGTTAATATTACCTTATATGGCAAAAAAAAAAAAAAAGAGAGAGAGAGAAAGGGAGGAAGGAAGGAAGGGAGGTAGAGAAAGAGAGGAAAACTGCCTTTTGCATCAATAGCAATTCTGTATAAATGCTCTTCAGGTTAATTATCACTATGACAAAACTCATGGGGAGAAAAGTGAGTACTTTATAGTTTTTTTCACTTCAGAGATGAAATAAGACATATTTGGGAGACTGTATTAGCACTTCATAAATTTTTTGCTAAGGACAATCTGTTGTAAGACATTAGATACAAAAGCCAGAAAATAAGTCTGATATTTTCTTTAATATATTTTAGAAATTTCCTGCACTTCTTTGTTTTATGATCATAAATTTTTGTCAAATAAACAAAGTTAATTGCTCCTGAAAAGATAAGAAACGTGAATGTCTTCAGGGTGAGGGCAGAGCACATAGTAAGATTTTCTACTTTAATGGAAACAAACTCAGGATAGAAATTCTCTTCTCTTTCAGAAGGCATGGTCACAAACACGTGTCCCTGCAATGCCTGGAATGACTTGGCCATTTTGGAAATATGCACTTGCATGGGGCTTGTAGGAGTGCAGAAAAGTGCAGAGATGGAAAGCACACAGCAAGGGGATCATACCATTGAGCTGCTGAACCAACCATGGAACCACCCCGCATCTGTACTTTGTGTTCTCTGATATAATTAACGTCCACTTTGGGTTGTGTATTCAATTACTTGCAGCTGAAAACCCTCAGTTTAGGGAATATTCATTATAATAGTGCCATTGATGTTAATTGCTTCTGAGTAATTTGTTCATTCAATGACAAAATGATATAGTAAAACTTTGAGTCATCCTGAACAATTAACTGAGGCCTAATTCAATCTACTTTAGGTTCCAGGGAAATAACATAGAAACCAAGATATTAAATTGTCCATCAGCAGCATGGAGACTTTTTTTCACATAAGGAAACAATTTGTGTTGCCATGGTACTGATTTCAGTTGATGCCTTTATTGAGCACTGGCAGTGCTCTCTAAATGATACACTGTAATGGATAAATGGGCAGCAGATACTCTGCAAAGAGCAAATATCTCTGGTTGGCTTAATCATTTTCATGCTGGTAGCAGAATAAATACTGTATTTCCTCTTTTGTAAAGTTGCTGTGAAAATGGAAGGTATCTTAAAATTTTGGCATACATTCAAGGAAGTGGTGTTGCCACCAAATTTAATATTAAATTAACAAATTTTGTAAATGATGGGATCTTTGAACCCACTAAAAACATGAGCCCCACCCCAGACCCACTAGACCATGTTGGCTCTATATCTAATCTAGCAAATAAAAAGTTTGGAATTTGTAATAAGCAAACCTCTAAATATCTCTACTGCTTCTTTAAGTAAGCTAAAATTAAAACTGTTGCACACACTGGTTTATAAAATGAGGGATTCACAAGAAGATGATTTATTAATAAATTGATGACACATAATACAATTTCCAGAGAAACCAGGCATTGTTTTCTTCTGTTTCATGTTGTTTCCAGAACTCCTTTTATGAAGAAACCATTTAACCTCCTAGTTTAGGAACCATATAATTTATCTCATTATGAAATAGAAATATTTTTGAAATTTACAGTCTGAAACTGAAAATTCAGTCTCAGCTCCACAGCTTATTAGTTGCTTAGCCATTCCAACTTTCCACTTTTGCATGTGTTCGGGATAATCATGACAGTGACATCTTACCTGAAGGAGTTAGTTTGAGGATCAAGTGATGAAATATGTGTAAAGTTTTTGTAATTGTTTAAGTTCTATAAGCATATGTTTCTCTACATTCTTCAGTTTTTATGACTATTGCAATAATCCTAAGAATAAAATAAATGTGGTGAGCGCTGATGTTTTTGTGTAGTGAGAAACTGAGTAATCAAACTGTGTTCTGATAATAGCATAACAATGACCAAATTGGGAAAATAAAAATATTTATAAATTCCTGTATGATCTTTATAAAATGAATAGTTTTTGTTTGTTTGTTCTGGTAAGAATGAAATAAATCAGAACATGAATATTCTTAGTCTGAAGTTTCAAAAAATAATTGGAAAAGGTCCCTGCCCTTAGGGAGGTAATATTATAGTGAACAGAGAGGTAAAATAAACTAAGCTGTGAGCAGGAAGAAGAAATAAAGACCTTGACTAGAAGAATGCAGAGAAAGAATGTCTCATCAGAAATGGAAGCTTCCCGAAGAAAGATAGGTTTCCAAAGACCTTCATGCCTTGGGCAAAATGAATGTCTTATGTGCAGTCAGTTTGAATTTTGTGCTATGGTAAAAATAAATACCTAGGGATCATGTTATACAAAATTTCAAAAAAATGAAGGCAAGTGACAATTCATAACACCTCCTTATTTCACCAGCACTCTAAACATTCATAAACATTCATATAGCTCCTCAAAAATTATGTTCAGTTTTTTAAAATTGACATGTTTATGCTCCTTAGTAATAATTCACAAATATCTTTTATCTATATTATTAAAATATCTAATGCATTTATTCACTTAAATACTTTTTGAGCAAATACTATATGCCGGCACCGTTCAAGGAAATGGAGATACAATGATGAACAAGGTAAATAATTGTTTCCCTCCAGGAGCTGTCATCTTGTGAAGCAGAGCTCCTCAGATTTTAATACTCACTAAGATTATTGGGAGACCTATTTTAAAATGTAGATTTTTAACTCAGTTGGTCAGGCTGTAATCTAAGAATCAGTTTTACAATAAGATCTCAGGAAATGCTGACACTACTGGTCCACAAATCCCACTATGAGTGGAAAGGTATTTAAGCATCTGGACAATAAAGCAGTAGTTATACTTCAGTGCATGATGGGGAAAGAGTATACAGCCCAGAGGGTCAATGAGAGAGACTGAAAGAAGGATGTGTCCTGGAAAAAGATCTTTCCATGTAATTTGTAACAAATAATAAAGGTAGATCACATATATGTGAAAAAGTAAGAATATTCACTAAGAATGTTATAATAGCTATAAAATATATCCTCATTTAAAAACTTTTAACAAAATATATTCCTGATGGATTAGAGAGCTAAACATACTTAGAAATTATCAAAAGCACAGAACAAGTATAAGTGAATACTCAACTGAAATTGACAATACCTCTAAAAAAAAAAAAAAAAGAAAGAAAAATCAAGACTCTGTTCCTTTCACAGGAAACCCAGGGAATGGTGGAAGACAACCTTCTTCATGGAAACAATTACAACCAGACTGTGAATTAATAAAGTTATTTGTTTAGCAAACTCATCCATTGCCAGTAGATTAATCTTCACAAAACCTTTATCTTGTTTTGATCCTTTACACACACTTAAATTCTGCAAAGATCATTCTGCCAGTACTAAAATGTCCAAATTATTTCACAGGCACTCAAGGCTCTTGACAACTGGAATCAATTCCACCTATTTTCCACTGTTATATTCTCATACTTCTTTTATAAACTCCTCACTCTAGCCCTTTAATGAACCTAGGTTTTTTTTTTTCTTTCTTTGTGCCTTTACTGTACTGTCTTCCAAGTTTATAATGCCTCCACCCTCATCTCTGCCTCTCCAAACCCAACATTTCATCCAAGTGCAACTCAAGCTCCACTTTTTCTACTTTTTCTGCAATTTTTGGCCAAACTACTACACCAAAAAGTTATTTTAGAATTCTTAGGTATTTCACTGTCCCTGATACCTGTGCTAACTTTCAGAAATTGAACAGGATGTCTTGGTTTGAAACCATTTAAATGAAAATCCTGTAGTCCAATATGAATCTCAGGGTTTAAGAACAGAGTGTCAAAATGCTTAGCATAGCACCTTGCGTCTTTGAGTTCTAAATAAATAACCACTGTACTAATGCCTAGCCCTGTGGGTAGGATGCTCGCCAAACCACCTTAAGTATTTTTAAGAGCTTTGCTTCTGTCTTTTTCTAAACCATCTAAGAACCTTAGCGTCTTTATACATGGTTAGTATATGCAAACAGATATTTCCTAAAAAATAAAATGCTCCAATGAATTCCAATAATGTTTGATATTTCATAAAATTAAGTGATGCTTACATCATGAAGTTTGTCCTACTTCAGATAAAAAAATCACTGTATTTTTAACAAAAAATGAATTATTTTAAAATTTTGTCATATTCCAAACTATGCATTAGGAAAATTGAACAACTGTTAATACAGAATATTAATCTAAAAGTTAGCAATGATTATTCTTTTTAATATATTTACTTTTTTATTGATTGATTGAGTGGCCTTTTAGAAAATATTTATCACAACATCTACTCTCTATTTTATGTGTATATGGATTCAGTGTTCACCATTTAGTTCTTTTACATTTGTCTCTCACATGGTTTCATTCTAAAGAGATTAAGGGATAATATAGTCTCTGAGTTTTCACATAATTAAGTATGCCAGTATTACCATTTTGTACTTGGGTAATGACTGGTCTGGTTATAATATTCTCAAGACATACTTTTCCCCTAGAATTTTGTAAATATTGTTCTATTATCTTCTGGCACTTCATTTTTCCAGGGATGTATTTGAGCCCAACCAGATTTATTCCCTTTGTAAGTTCTTGGATACCTAATGAATTCTTTCTTTATCCTTGAAATTCAATCACTTTACCAGAATGTCATGAAATTGGTTCTTCTAATGAATTTCTTGAAAACAGTGTGCTTTTGATCTGTGGGTACTATTTTTAATTTCATAAATGTTCTCTACTATTATATAATTATTTTAAAATTTAATTTTATGGGTTTTCACTTTGGTCACACACCATTTATCTTTATTTTGGATCCACATTTCCCATTTACTGTGGATATTAACATTTTTTTGATTATTTTATCTCATTCTCCTTCATTTCACTGGGACTACTTCATGGCTTTCTTCTGTTGCTAATTTTATTTTCCACACTGTCTAATCTGTTTCCTATGGTTTCTAGTTAATCAGCTCTGTAATGGTGTCACTTTGGTTTTCTATACACTTTTTATAGTCTCTCCTTTCAGTTCATTCACACTTTTAATTATCTCATATTTGATGTCTTCTGTGATTAAAATCATATTCCCTTTAGGTTTGCCTATAGCATGAAACATTTATGGAAACTTTTTTTCTCTTTTTCTCTTTCACTTACATTTTCTTCCAGAATGAATTCTTTTGTTCTTTCTGTGCTTTATGCCTGTCTTTATTTTGACTCTAGTATTTTTGAACACTTACCATGTTTAGCCCATGTTTAATGTACTCTTTCTTAAAGCATTTTACTTGTTCTGAATATGGTAGGCTCATTTTTGTTCATACTTTTCCTAACCTATCTGGGACCTGTTAAAATTCTCCTTAATAGTTTAAGGAAGGTCAGTGAGTATTCTAGCAACATTCCTGTAACCTGAAGAACCTGTAGAATAAGAGAAAAACCCAATTAGATGTAGTAGTGTCTTGGGTTGAGATTTTGGCCCATGGTCAAGGTGAAGAAAAATTCCTGGACACCTTAGTGATCAATGCTATAACAACTCACCCACAAGTTATTTATTAACATTGCTGAGACATATTTTTTTCTATTAAGTTAATACCTCTCTCTCCAATTTCCTTCAGGAATACTTATTAAAATATATACCAAATATATAAAAATATGTTTAAAATAAAACTCTTCACAGGGTAGAACTGCCTGATAAATGAAGTTAGACCAAAAGTCTGCCAAAGAATTATTTATTTTTTGTACTAGAGAAAAATATAAACCATAAAAAGTTCCCCCTAGAGTTCATTTTCAACTTATTTAGTCATTAAAGCTTATACTCTAATTGTTTAAATATATTCGATCAATGTAAGTTTGGTCTATATTCTGAAACATTTAGTTTTTATTTACTTTCACTATTATAACAACAAAAGCTGTACAAACTGAAAATAAATTACCTCTTTGGACTCATCAGAGACTATAACTTAGAGGACAGACTGCCATCCTGAAATCTAAGGTAAAGGCAGAGAATCAACAGCAGAGATCTGCTTAGTTGGAGCAGATGCCAGTGGAGCCATAAACTGGTAGGAATGTCTAAATGATAATTTTGATGAATTGCTGAAGTTTGGATATGGAATGAGTGACAAACTCCTGGGGGAGTCTTAGGGAGATGAGCCACACTTTCAGGGGATTTACCTCGAGGAGGCTCACTGTGTTTTCACACTGAAAAGTCAAGAAAGATTCCTTGGTAGCTCTAGTCATAGGGAGAGAAAAATACTTTACCCACAGACGTATGCCGTCTGTGAAAATAACATTTTCCCATCTTCAAACCCTTTTACCCATCCTGTCTCTCTTAAGTGGGGAAACAAGTAAGATACACTAGTAAAGATTATAGCCCAAGCACACAGTCTCAACTCACTAAAATATGAAGATGTATCAAAAGATTATAAAAGCTTCCCCTCTCCTACACCTTATAACCACAGAAATAAGGCTCTAGCATAATAACAGAGAATTGCAGGTGAAAGAACTAAAAGACATAGGACCTATCTGAGGAGGATTTGTTAGTGGAACCCTAAGGCAACAGATGAGACAAAATAAAGTCACAAGAGGAATTTGAAGCCTTTGGCATCTATGCAAGAATAAGCATTACACAAAGACTTCACCCCAACCAGGTTACTATAAAACTTCACACTAAGTACTTCTTTTACCTTAGCTCCTATCACCCTGGCTTTTAAAAAATAACAAGAAATCTTAAATATAAGAAAAATCCCAGTCTTAGGAGATAAAGCGAACATCAGGACCAGACTCAGATATCACATAGATTTTGGAACTATTATACAAGAAATTTTAAATAACTTTGATTAGTATTTTAAGAGATAATGAAAAAAGTAAACAGCAAGCAGGAAGAATGGGTAAAGTAAGCAGTATGAGGAAAACTACAAGAAAGAATCAAAGGAAAATAAGAGAAATCAAAAACCATAAAATATAAATGAAGAGTGTCTTTGGTGTACAAGAGTATACTGGACATGGTGGAAGAAATATTTGATAAGTTTTAAGATATGTCAATAGAAACTTCAAAAACTAAAATTCATATAGAAAAAAAGAATAAAAACAACATTCAAGAATTATGAGGAAATTTTGAAAAATGTAGCCTATACGCTATTAAAATACCAGAGAAAAGAGAACGACTTGGGTAGAAGAAATATTTGAAATAACAATGGCCAAGAATTTTCCAAAATTTATGACAAACATCAAACCATAGATCCAGGAAGAATGGAGAATGCAAGGCAGAGCAAACACACACACACACACACACACACACACACACACACACATATAATATATATATATATATCATATTCAAACATCGAAAAACAAAGACAAAAATAAATCTTGAAAGACGAGAGAAAAATAAAACATTGCCTATTGAGGAACAAGAATATGAATTACAGCTGACTTCTTATCAGACACTATGTAGATAAGAAGACAGTGGAGTAAAATATTTAAAGTACTGAAAGAAAAAAGACACCAATTTAGAATTTTATATCCAGTGAAATTATCCTTCAAAAGTAAAGGGGGAAATAAGCCTTTTTTTTTTTTTTTTTTTTCAAATAGAAAGCCATTACCAGCAGACCAGCCCTACAAAAAGTTTTTAAAAATTCTTCATGGAGAAGGAAGATTATATAGGTCAGTATGCCAGACAAAATAATGACAGTCTAAAGAGATACATGTTGCAACCTTTTGAATCAGTGAATACGTTATCTTACGTACAAATAGGGACTTTTTACATGTGACTGAAATAAGAAATCTGAGATGGAGAAATTTTTCCAGATTACCCAGCTAGATCAAATACAATCACAAAGGTCAATACAAGGAGAAGAAGGAGGTGGAGGAGTTGAGGATGTAACAAAAGAGGCAGTGGTCATAGCGATATATGATTATGAGCCAAAGAATGAAAACAGGCTCTAGAAACTGGAAAGGGGAAGGAATAAATTCTCCCCAGAGCTTTCAGAGGGATGAAGCTTTTAATTAACCTTGATTTTAGCCCCATAAGACACAGTTTTGGCTTCTGTTGTTCAGAGCAGTAAGGTAATACATTTGACATTATCCTCCTAAATATATCTAACTACTTAAATAAATATAATTAAACAGCAAGATAGTAAATAACCATAACCACTAAGCTTGTGATAATTTGTTAAGCAGCAATTGGATAATAATACAGATTTTTGGTACCTGGAAAGTAGGAAGGTAGGTAGGTAGGTAGGTAGATAGATAGATAGATAGATAGATAGATAGATAGATAGATAGAAAGATAGTTATAATAAATATTTACAAGGAAATGACTTTGGAATGGAGCAATGGGTAAATGTAAAAAGCATGTTAAGAAGAAGCATAAATAGAAACACTGAGATTGTCTTGAACATTGTTAGTATAAATATGAATGTTAATGACTGTGCTGGAGAAAACTTAGAATAAAGTAAGAAACATGTTAAAGAAAACCTGTGCTGTCTAAGGGAATACTTACATCATCATAAACAAACTGTTGGTAGGTATGTATATTAAGAGCTGCTAGTGAAAACTCAGGAAGAAATGAGAACATTTCATTAGAAGTTGGAGTTATACAGTGGTGGAAAACATGAATGAACTACATGCTAAATTAAGCAAGAAGTGATGAAATGGAATATTTAGCTGAGTATACTTCTAAGAGAGTGTTGAGGGTATGGCCTTATTTCTCCTTACAGCTTGTGGGTAATTGCAAAAAGAAAGAGATACATTGAAAGAAGAACTGATAAACAAAAAGAATCCAAAACTTGATGAGTTGAGAAGCATGTATATAGAATAAAAAGAACTTAAAATTAAGAATTTCACCATCAGGAAAGCATGATCTAGAGGGGGGAAAAAAAAACCCTGAGAAGGTGGCTGATGACATTTTTCTATTACCTCAGAAAAATCAGAAGTTCACAGAATTGTGTCACACCAAAGTTACTTTGAAGAGACATCATTTATCTCCTGAATGCATTCAGTCATCTCAGCAGAGGCTAAATAGAAATAAGATTATCTAGAAAAAGATCTTTAGAGAAGCCTCTTGTCCAATAAATCCCCATTACATATCCAGGAGATCCATAAGGGTCTTGATAAATTTATACCACCAGAAGCACTGACACCTTGGCCTAAAATAGACAGAAAAAATATAAAACTAGGGAAGGACTTTGGAATCCTCAAATTCTATAGTTAGAAAAGAGGTTGGTAAGATAACTCAGCTGCAAACATGTTCTATTTTTCAGAAACAAACAAACAAACAGACAGAAAACCGAGGATGATCCTGAGAATAGAAATCTGAGCCCAGAGCCCAGCCCTAAGAATTTAAACACAGAGGGTGGAGCCATGATCCCAGCAGGCAGAGTCATGATCCCACAGAAGTTTATTCCCAAGCCTTGAAAATTAATGTTATTTCCTCACCTGGACTTTTAAATGTCTTAAGATCAGTGACATCATTTTTGTGGAGGTGATAATTAAGTTTATTTATTTATTTATTTCAATGGAATTACTGGAGTTTGAGCCCAGGACCTCGGGCATGATAAGCACACACTCTACCACTGAGCTATGTCCTCCCCCCACAAATTTTCTTTCATTTTTCTTCCCTTTTTAAAGGAGGTATCTGTAGCTGATATTCTATGGCTGTCCCATGGTTGTATCTTGGTAGTAAATCACATGTTTTTGATTTCACAGATGCATGAACGGAGAATTTTGTCCCAGAATGGATCATAGTCAGAGTCTAAGTTGCACATGATGTAAATGATTTAGGTGATTAAATTAGAAACTTTCAGCTGATGAGATTTAGACGAGATTTTGAACCTTAAATTGAGTATGTATTTTGTAGAGACGTCAGAAAATATTTGGATGGAGTGAATGTATTTTGCATGTATGACAGATGTGAATATATGGGGGCCAGAAGAGAGACTATGGTAAGAGGAATATGTTGTGATCCTCTTAACTGGGGAATATGTACGTTACATGTGAAACAGATGTTGCACATTGGATTAAGAATCTCTAAATGGGGTCATTATTGTGGATTAGCCCTGTAGGATGAATCAAATCACAAATGCCCTAATAAGGAAAAGATGGAGACAAGAGTCAGAGAGGGAGATAGGATAAAGAAAGCAAGGTTGGAGTGACATGTCCATGACTACCTCTAGCATCTGTATTCTCTCTCACACACACACAAACACACAACAAAAACAAAAACAAAAACAAAAACTTCCAGAAGAAGACAATAATCTGTGTTGTTCTAATGCATTAGTTTGCAGTTAATTTATCTGAATAGCAACAGAAAACAAATATAATCAGAAATTCTAATCTATATAAGAAATGGAAGAGTCAGAGCATTAATAAAGGTAAAATAAATCTTTAATTTTGCCCATTCTTAATTAATGTAAAAGGTATCTGTGTTTAAAGTAACACGAATATGAGGTCAAATTTAGCCTAAAGCAAGCAGAAGAAAAGAAATTTGAAAAATCAGATAAAAAAGGCAATGAAATTGGAAACAGGAAAAAAATAGGGAAAACCAACAAAACAAAAACTGTTCCTTTAAAAAGACAAGTCAAATTGATAAACTTCAAGCCAGAAGTAACAAGAAAAAAGAGAGATGCAAATTACCAACATTGAAATAAAACCAGGGTCATAATTACTCTTTCTATAGATGTTGAGAAATATAATGAATAACTCTATAGCCAAAAATTTGATAATTTAGCTGAAATAGATAAATTCCTTGAACTGCATAAACTTCTGAAGTGCACACAAGGGGAAATAGATAGTCTGAACAGGCCTATAGTTATTAAATAAATTAAATTCATAATTAATAACCTTAAATAAGGAAGCTCAAGGCCTAGATGATTTCATCAGTGAATTTTATCAAGCATTTAAAGACAGAAATCATATCAATTATCCAAAATCTCTTTTAGAAAGTAGAAGCAGAGGGAACACTTCCTAATTCATTCTATGAAGCCAGAATTACCTTAATATTAAAAGCAGATAAAGATATTACAGAATGGAAAACAAAAGATCAGTATCTCTTACGAGCATGTATGTAAAATTCCTCAACAAAATATTATCAAATCAAATTTGAAAATATATAAGAGAATTCTATACCATAGTCAAGTGGAACTTCCTTCAGGTAGGCAGAGCTGCTTTACATTCAAAAGTCAATGTAATCCAAATCTCATACTCCCAGCTTTATCCCTTCCCATCTCCTTTCCCTGGTAACCATAAGATTGTTTACTATGTCTGAACATCTATGTCTGTTTTGTGGATGAGTTCACAGTGTCCTTTTTTTCCCCTTTTTTTTCCTATTAGATCTCTCATATGAGTGACATCATATTGGTATTTTTCTTTCTCTTTCTTTGAAATTTGTAAATGTTAGCTGCTATATATAAAAATAGATTTTAAAAAACAAGTTTCTTCTGTATAGCACAGGGAACTATATTCACTATCTTGTGATAACCTTTAATGAAAAAGAATATAAAAATGAATATATGTATGTATATGCATGACTGGGGCATTGTGCTGTACATCAAAAATTGACACATTACAACTGACTGTACTTCAAAAAAAATCAGTGTAATCCACCACATTACAGACTAATGAATAAGAACATCATATAATCCTATTGATTAAGACAGAAAAGGCATTTGACTGAATCCAAATCTATTCAAAATAAAAACTTCCAGCAAGCTAGAATAGAGGTGAAATCTCTCCCTCAATCTGATGAATATTCACACAAATCCTACAGATGCCATTGTACTTACCATTGAGAAACTGGGAGCTTTTCTTCTAAGACTGGGAACATAGCAAGAATATTCTTTCTCACATTCCTATTCAACATCATCTTGTAAATCTTAGCTAATTCATAGGACACAGAAAATAAATTTAAAAATTACAAATAGAAAAAAAGGAAGAAAATGGTTTGCTTTCCTATGACATGATTGTCTATGTAACAAATACCAGGGAATAAATAACAACAACAACAACAACAACCACAACAACAAGACCTCCTGAACCTAATAGCAAGTATAACAAAGTCTCAGGAAATAAGATTAATATACGAACGTTAACTGTTTTTATAAATATCAGTGAAGAACAATTGGAGAGTTGAAATTTTTGAAAAATACTATTTACAATGGCATGAAAAAGAAGAAATTCTTAGATATAAATCTAACAAAGATGTACAAGTCCTATAAATGGAAAACTACAAAATGCTGATGAGAAAAATAAATGATGGGATGCTTAATGTCCATATTTTAGAAGATTCAGTATTTTTAAGATGCTAATTCTTCCCTATTTGATGTTGTAGATTCAATGCAATCTCAGTCAAAATCCCAGAAAGTCATTTTGTAAATATCAAAAAACAGTATCTAAAGTTTATATGGAAAAACAAAAGACCTTAAATAGTTGTTTATAGTAAAGGAAACTGGATGGGGAATAGGTGGAAAATCTCTGTAACTAACTTCACAATTTTTCTGTAACTTTAAATGTGTTCTAAAGACAAAGTTTATCTTAAAATAACTATTTCCCCTGAGTGAAGTACATAAACAGCAAAGGAATTTTTATTATTTCCTTTCTTCAGTCCATCCATTACTTTTCTGTCTTCAGTCTAAAGAAAACAATTATCTTCAGGCTCTGAATATATCTTCAGATATTGCAACTGATCAAATAATCCCTTATATTAATACTTAGTGTTACGTACATGCTTTTTAGTTCTTAAACGGATCATCAACCTTAACCACCATCAACTATTTCTTCTACTTATATAACCCTCAAGTGGACATGAGAATATCCTGTTGTTTAACTATTTCATTAAAAAGTGAAAAAAAAAAGTGTCTTTACATGGATATATTAGTTTAATTGAATTAATTTGCAGTTGCAAATTATGATTATTATCAAATTCAGTCGTACTTACTTTTATCTAGTTTTACCCATTATTTATATACCTGCAGTTGAATATACAAGAACACTCTTCCTTCACTTTCAGTGAGAATTTAGGTATGTAAGCAAACCAGCTCTGCACTTAGACAGCTGGGATTCTAAAATTCTAGCTATTCAGTTACAAGCAATGTGGTGGGAAATTCACACAAACTACTTCTCTTCATTTCTAAAATGGAGATAATGACAAGTCAAAATATCATTATCTGACACATAATATACTCTTAAAAGTATAATTATTAGAAATTATTACTTGAATTTGTAAAATTGTTGGTTTGCAATCTTGAGTTCCTCAGGTGAAATTTGAAACTGGCTCCCATACATGGAGGGCAAGGACAGACCAAAGAAAAAGGCAGATCACTCCAGATTGACAGATGGCAAGTTTAATAGGCAGTAGATCTTTGTAACCAGCTTAAAGTTTTTATAGAGGTTTTAACTGGATTCAGTCACATATTCAGTCTGGATGGTTTCAATAACACATTACTTCTCTCAAGGCTGTGTCTTTAAAACAGCTGCTGGAATGTATATTCCAAGGACAAGGGAAGAGGTGAGGGATCTCTGATTGTCTGGCTGCATCTTATGGATCAACCTTTGGTCACATCCTCTTGATGACTTCCTTGAAGAAAAAAAGGCTCCAGATAAATGAGGATTGTTCTGATATAGCTGTTATTGTACAAAGAAAGAGACCAAGAGAGAGTGGGGAGAGAGAGAGAGCCTAGAATTAGGAGGAGGGAAAAGTAAGCTATGGTATAAAGAAGAATTAGAAGAAAAGATAGACATCAAAACAATCACACCCCTATTGGAGGGAAGAGTACACCACCTTTGTATTTCATTGATTGAATAGGGAATAGAATGTTAGGCAAAAGCTATCATAATAGTAAATAGCATTAGAGTTCCACAACTTTAATTTAATTGGAGAAAGATATGAACTGAAACCTTACCTTTACTTTATTGCAAAAAGAAGCAATACTTAGAATGGTTTAAGGCAAAGATTTAGAAAATGGATAGGAGCTTTCTAGGTAGATGTGAAATCAAGATGACTCAAAGAATGGTAGAGACTTAAAAAGAAATGGAAAAAACAAGAAAGGAAAATGAAAAAGAAACTGTCATGAATAGTGTAAATAATCCTAATCAGTTTCAGATACAGATAGATGGATCAATAGCTAGTTAGATAGCTAGACATATGATAGATTTGATGGACTTGCTCCCTTTTGAAAAAAATCAGCTGGCAATTAATCAATTGCAAATGAAGCATTTAGTAGGACAGTCCAATTTTGTTCAGGAATTTCTATTGCAATAGCATTGCTCTATGTCTGTCTATTTTAAAGGAAATCTACCTATTAATCTATCAATCTATCTATTTAACATCATCCCTCTTTCTGTCTATCCCCCTCCAAGGAGGAGAAAATAAGCTATCTTACAAAGAAGACTCAGAGGAAGATGAGTCAAAACATATTCTTCTACCTATTGCAGAGAATGGAAAATTACCATTAGAGTCAGACATTTGCATTTCCCCCCCAACAAATTGTGAATAGAATGTTACGCCTAAGCTATCTTGGTAGCAAACAGCATTGAGTCTCATCAGCTTTAATCTAAATGGAGAAAAGACATGAAGGCAAACCCTTGTCCTTACTTACTTGCAAGCAGAAGCAATGCTTAGAGAGTTGTTTATCTTTGTGTATGAGATCATGTGTGTGTATTTGATAATTTATACTTACGTATGTTAAAAATTTATTTAGAATGAGTACAAAATGGATGTTTTTTGTCAACTGAATATTCTGATGAATTCAATGCTTACACATTCTGTGAAATGTCCAAAAGATCAAACCTTTTAAAAAGTCATAGGAATATGATCCAGGAATCCCACTTCTGGGCATATATCTAGAGAAAATGCTAATTCAAAAAGATATGTGCACCCCAATGTTCACAGCAGCATTATTTATAGTAGTCAAGACATGGAAACACCCTAAATGTCCATCAACAGATGAATGGATGAAGAAGATGTGGTGTATATATACATTGGAATATCATTCAACCATAAAAAAGAATGAAATAATGCCATTTGCAGCAACATGAATGGACCTAGAGATTATCATATTAAGGGAAGTCAGACAGAGAAAGACAAATATCAAATGGTATCACTGATATGTGGAATCTAACAAAAAAATGATACGAATGAACTTATTTACAAATCAGAAATAGACTCACAGACACCAAAGGAGAAGGTGTTGGGAGAGGGATAAATTAGGAGTCTGGGATTAACATATACACACTACTGTATATAAAATAGATAAACAAGGACCTACTGTATAGCACAGGGAACTATATTCAATATCTTGTAAAACCTGTGATGGAAAAGAATCTGAAAATGAATATAATCACTGAATCAGTGATCCCTGAATCACTTTGTTGTATACCTGAAACTAACATAATATTGTAAGTCAACTATAATTCAATAAAAGAAAAATGTTTTAAAAGTCATAGAAATCCCATAAAATTACTGCATAACCACCCCGGTTTCCTCATCTTACCACTGCTGCCAGACTGTACATGGATGTGTTCACCAACTCTGGATCTTATTCACAAGCACACTAAAATTTGATGCCTGATTGTGTAGTGATGGAGTATTTTTGTCCTATCTCTGACTCCTTTTTGTTCCATTAAATTTTATTCTGTTGTCCTATTTAAGCTCTCTCTTTCAACTGGTGCTATCACCTCCTCCCTGATTTCACAATGAGATCTCCTCTTATATGACGATGGCTAGAAGCAGACCATACTTATTATCATCATTATGAAAAACTTTATATGTTAATAAGGCATATTTAGCCTTAAAATTACGTCAAACAAAAATGTGTGATTTAGAGGGTAATTCAGAGTCATATAGTATCTCAGAATCTTTGCAGTGAAAATCAGTGGTTCAAAACTAGGATTCGGGACTTAGTTTGAATCATTATATAATGATTGACACCAGAAGTGGCTTTTGCAATAAATCTCTGTAATAAGAACATTCACTTTTTGGGTATCTTTTAGGGAAAAAAGAACAAGAAAAAAATCAGTTTGAGAATTATCGTGGCTTAAATTTTAGATAAATGGGAACCTACTGTGGTTGCTTACCCTCATGTGGACTAGATGCTGGTAAATTTCAACAGCAGTTTTATTTCTGCAGCCTCGAATTAAATCCCTTTATTTTGTCAGATGTGAATGAGACACAATTTCCAAAAGAAAAAAAAAAAAAAAGACTAAAACAGTGAATCTTAAAAAAAAAAAAAATCCATTCATTTTCTAGACTTGGATCCAGTAAGTACCAGTCAAGGAAAATAATTTCTTCAAGGAAAAAGAGTTCATATTTCTTCTGAAACATCACTGTTGCCATAGTTACCAAAAGGTCTCTTTCTTTCCCCCACCCCAACAATAACATCACCATCTAGGTACACATAGCTCATAAAAGTAAACGTTTTATTGTGGAAATTTATAAGGACATGGGCTCTATTTCCAATGACTTTTAAAAACCTGAAATTGAAGGATTTTATTAATAAGTACACCTGAGTTGAACCTGATGCTTTTCTGAGTGAGAGTGTAGGAGAGACGGGGGAGGAAAGAAATTGAAAAGAGTCACACAGTTTTAACTTTACCAAGGTGAAAGTGATCTAAATTAGGATTTGGACATAGTCAGTCTTCTCCACCCCACTGTATATAAACACTCCTACGTGGGTTGCCATGTCTGTAAGACTGATACCTTCATCTGGATAAGCCCCAAGGAATTAAAACATACCCACACACACATACACATGCACACCTTGGAAGAAGAAAAATATAAACCAGCTTATTTTCATTATTGGTCTTGCCAAATATAAACTTTAGAGACAAAATTTTAAATAAAGCAGCAACTATGAAAATAAACAATGAGATCCTTGTGTTCAGGATTACGTAGTTGGGGTGTGCATATTTGCAATCAAGCTCGGAGTAGAAATAAAATCTGTTTTCTCTACCTTCTTTTCCTCTTACTTTTTAAGAAGGGGTCACCAAAATCCTTACTAACAGGAATTTAATGTGTAAATATATAGTTTGAGGGGAGTAAAAGATTGCTAAGAAATAGGGGGTCAATGTGCTCATTGTAAACAATTCTATCAAATAGTCCAGTCACTTCAGCGAATTACAAAACCCATCAAATGTGTTTATGATTTGGAAAGCATCTTGAAAACCAAGAAAGTTTGAAGACTTAAAAAGTAACTTGCCTACCTCAATCTCCCCTTTTTTGCTAACGTATTAATTTTCTTCATAGTTTCCTCTTTTATACTTAAAAAATTCCTTATCCTACCCTACATAGTATATCATAAATTACAAGTTATTTACATTAAATTCATTAAAATATGAAAGGCATTTAAGTGCTTCATATTTTAGTGCACTATTTAATTTTGAGTGAGTTATTTAAATGCCATTTTTAATATTTAATGTAGTTTTCTGGAGCAATAATCTCAATATGATGTTTAAATAGAGAATTCAAACTGATTTTAACAGAAAAATTATTTTTAAATTTCTTCATAAGAAAAGTTAATCCAACTATTTCCAAATAAAATATGTAAGCAGAAGGTTACAGTGTTTAAGAAAAACTGGCCCCTTCCTTTTAAGATGACTGCAGGATTTATGGATGTAAGCAAAGAAAGTATAAGAGGAGAAATTCTTTATGACATTATGTTTCAAAAAATTTATATATATATATATATATATATATATACACACACACACACCATATTACATATATAATATATGTTCTATATAATGCATGTATTATAACATATTTATATTTATAATGTGTCATACATACGTTTGTGAAATAGATGTAAGTATACATGTACATGTATCTCATGTACTGAAGAGAAGTTTTTATGTCTGGTATGAGTCAGTAATAGAGGCCACGATTTCTGTTTTATAAATTTTCTCTTGATTCAAAATTTGTTTTGTGGGGTGGTGGGTGGGATGTTTTATTTTTTTCTTCCACAGACTGTGTTGGCCTACCTTAGACTTATTTTGGTTTATTTTTGTTTATATTTTAATTATATGTTGGAAGGGAGACTTTATCTGGCCAATCAGCTTCGTCTGGGTTTGGATCTCATCTCCTTTCACTACTTTGAGAATTTTTATTGGTCAATTTCCCCTTTTTCCTATCTCCTGACTTTCTCTTCCCAGTAAATGCAGGCTTTTGCGATTCTAAACAATCAAGCGTGATCTTGAAATCCTCTTTTTGCTTGTATACCCGGCTTCCTTTGCAGGCTCTTTCTCCTCTCTCACTCACTTATTTCTAAAATCTTCCTATGCCTGAAGCCAAATGCTCTTTTCCATCTAAAGCCATCTTTTTGAGCAACTGAACCTTTTCCCATGGCTTCAGTTCCTACTTACTGGTTGTTAACCATCCTCTGCGATCCAGACACGTACTGACAGTTACCTAATGGGGCAAGTCATCCCATCCTGCTCACCTTTAAACTGGCAGAGTCTCCTTTTCTTCAGCATCTCAGTTAATATTTCACTCATATACTCTCCAAGCACAAACCTTGAACTCTGCCTCCAATCCTTGTCTTTGTTTTCCTTAACCTTTGATCCATGTGACTTAGGAATTCACTCCAGCTCTATCACATTGACCCTTTCTCATGTCAGACCCAAAACCCGCTGTAACCAATTAATCTGAGACCCCTCAAATGCAACTTATACACTGAAAACAGGGATATCTTCATTAAATATGCATCTAACTCTGTGAGTCGTCTAATTTTAAATTCTTTAAAAACAGACTGTTGTATATACCAAAAAAACTTAAATTCCTTAAAATGGCTTACATGAAAGTTTATAATTTCCCCCCTGTCTGATGAAAAAAAGTATATTCTCATACTCACATATACACTATTCACTCACCATGCACTATCATTTCACTCCCTGGACATTTATCAAAAGAATCATGCTTGCTTCTTCTTTTCAAGCAAAGCCTTATCATTCCCATCATCTGGAAAGTCCTTCCTTCTCTTCCCGAGGATCTCCTTTCCATCCTCTGAGACCAAACTCACTACTGACCTCATCTGTGAACCGTCCTTACCTCTCCTCTTCTAAATTATAGTTTTTCCATTAGATGTTATAATTCTATTATAACATTTTAATATCATGCTTTAATTTTTGAAGATGACACTAAATCTAAACTATTGGTAAGATGTATTGAGCTCTAACAATATATGCCAAGAACTCTTCTGAATGATAGATATATAGTATTTTATTAAATCTTCACGGTCATTGCTTGTTATGTACTATTTTCACACTACAGACCAGAAAACAGATACTCATAGAAGTTAAGTATTGTACCAGATTCACTCAATTAGCACTTTGCCAAGCTAGTATTTAATCCAAGTGTTTCCTGAGTCCAAATCCTTTGATTTTTTTTTTTTTTTCTAGTATATGATGTTTTCTTTCCAGTTGTTTGAATTCCAGGTTTCCCCTACCAGGGTAAAGTACATGACTTGAAGAAGGCTATGGAATCTTTCGCATGAACCCATTTCATTAATTTTCCAGGTTCCTGAAAGAATGCATTGCAGTGAGTGGGACCGCTTTTTTCATTCTGTGTGATTTTGACATACAGTTCGTGCATCATCCAGTGAGAGAAACTGCACTGACCTGCATATTTAATGTCTGGTGCCTAAAATTTTCCCAGACCACCTTAAATATCGCAGCTTACAAAATTGGAAATGAGTAATGCGGAAAAGGTCCAAGATATTCTACTTAGTGGTCTCTGCATGACATCTAGTGGTTGGAATTGGAAATTTTGAAGAAATTATAATTCATGCCAGAGGCGGAGGGGAAAAAACTTATCTTAGAGTCTTTTTTCCTGACATCAAAGGAAGAGTGATACAGAGCTCCTTTACTTCTAACTTTTTTTAAAAAAGGCTTTTCTGAATTATTACTGTTTCTCATTATACATATCAAGGAAACAGAATCTGCCTCTGCGTTCAGCGATCTGTGGTCCCTGGGGCTGAGGAAACATTCTCACTTACCTGTAATCAGGGCCTGCTCTTGGCAGATATGACTGAGGAACCATTATCAGATGCAAAATAAATAAACCCTTTCAGTTTTCTTCCTCACACACGGTGTGACAATGAGCACTCTGTAAATACGCAAGCACTAATCACAAAGTAATGATATTATAATCTATGACTGTGTTATTCAAAATTATATTTTAAAAATCTCTCATGTACACCAGTTTGGGTCCTAGGCTTTGGGTCACAGGAATGACATTAGCTCCAGATCTTTGATGTTACAAGACTTGGGATCTGCCCGCTACAAGCTCATATTCCACCTAGAAAACCAACAGTGGAAACTGGTACATGATCTGTTTCTAACACGTGACACAGTCAGAGCTTCAGGGTTGCAGAAAAGGATTTGGAGTTCAAGAGGTCAGAAAAAGGCTCTTAGCGGAGGATGAGTTTGCTGATAGGTGGACAGCAGACGGCAAAATTGCTAAGACAATAAGCAGTTGAGCAAGGACCCTGGCTTCCCTGCTTCCCTGCAGTGGGACCTTGGGAAGCTGCCTAACAGCTCTGCATTTTACTTTCGTCATGTGTACAACAGAGTAAAACTCAGCCTCTATTTCATTTGGTGAAGATGAACACAGTGCCTGTATACGATGAATCATCAGCCCTTTTAATTGCACATAAATGAAAAAAGAGTCTTCAAAGCAAATGATATTTCCTGAGAAAAATAAGCAGGGATAAATAAATATTATCTACCTGACACCAAGACATGGACAAGAGAGTTTGAAAAGTGATCATAAATATTTTACTGGCAATCTCTTTCTTTTTTTTTTTTTTTTTTTTTTTTGGAGGGGGTTGGTGATGAGGTTTATTTATTTATTTTTTTAATGAAGGTACTGGGGATTGAACCCAGGACCTTGTGCATGCTAAGCACACGCTCTACCACTGAGCTACACCCTCCCCTATGGTAATCTACTTAAAAGGCACATGCCGTGGACTCTTAGAACACATATCATGCGGTTGGAGCGCAAGTCCTTGAAACCCAGCAAATACTAACACATACTGTTTTTTCATTTTTCTATTACTGCAAGGTACTTTTTTGGCCACAACATGAACCAAAGTAAACAGGTACAGCTCGCGAATCATAGGCTTTTATAAAAATCAACACCTAAGACATAACTTACTTCACAATAAGTTTCTCTATTTTACTGAAGTCTAATCAGTTTACAATGTTGCATCGGTTACTGGTGAACAGCATAACGTTTCAGTCATACATACAGATACGCATATTCTTTTTCATATTCTTTTTCATTATAGGTTACTACAAGATCTTGAATAAACTTCCCTGTGCTATACAGTAGGTCCCTGTTGTTTATCAATTTTATACATGGTAGTTAGTATCTGCAAATCTTGGACTCCTAATTTATCCTTTCACACCCACTTTCTCCCTTGGTAACTGTAAGTTTGTTTTCTACATCTGTGAGTTTGCTTCTGTTTTATAAATGAGTTTGTGTCATTTTTTTTTTTTTTTTTTTTAGATTCTACATATCAGTGATATCATCAGAGATCATTTCTGTAGTTCATTATTTTATTTTAAATGAGAGAAGGTCAGCCAGTAAGTGTTTAGGCTTGCAGGGTCTATTGTTCAAGATTATTGGATCAGCAAACCCTAGAATTAACTTCCAGGATGAAGAATAAAGGGAAAAAAAAAAAAACACTCCACATAGGTTCAAAGGAGACTTTTGTTGAAGAGGTGGGTTTTCCTGTGGTCTTTGAAGTGGGAGAGGCTGAGTGCTACTTAAATCCTGGGGCCTTGCGATGAGTGAACTGTACGAGAGATTGCTGATGGACCTGGAATCTCACAGTGGTTGTTTTGTGTCTTGCTTTGAGAAGGTTGGTGATAATTAAACTCCTTTTCCAGCATGATCTTTGTTTCTAACCCAAGTATCCTATTTAAGAAGAGCCAAGTAGTATAAGCATTTTTTTTTTCTTTGCTACCGCTGAAACTGACTCCCTTAACTTCCTCCACATTTATTTTCCCCAAATGTGTGTATTGTTAGTTGAAGAAATGATTTCCTGAGTAGTAGGGGGCAGGGTGCCACACATGAACGCACATGAGAGACAGACAGAGAGAGATAGATGGAAGGACGTATACAGAGAGAGACAGGGGAGTGTGTGTGTCTGTGTGTTTTTATAGATCTGCTTCCAGAAAGCTCAGCCTTCACCTTCTCAGGACCATTTCGTTTAAAATGTTATCTTTGCCTTTGTGTTATTTATCTGTGTGAGATAGCTGACTGATTTAAGTGCTGACTTTATGCAAGACTGGCATCTCCACCGTGATATTTAACAGACCTGAACTAAACAAAAGCTTATTCAGTTTGAGTCATTTAAAATATTTGGTCATTTTTTAACTCCATGTAAACTTTCTAGTTAAACCTCATTTCAAATAGTGAAAGAATTAGAGCCTGACTAGAATGCCTGGCTGACGATGGTTTCTCAATAAATATTTCTGATTGATAAGCTGAAAATGAGTGAGTATGTTTGCTTTTATGGGACTAACAGACTTAAAAGGAACAAGTAATAGCATTTCAATTCTGAATTGAATCATAATACTAAAATACTGAATCTCTGTACTGCTTGTCTTTTTAGCTGCCTTGCCCTGTTCATTTCTGATATTGTCTTTCTTCTGTTTTTTTCTTCTCTTAAATAACAAGGACCAGATTTGTGAATATCCAGTACCTCCCCTGCTGGAGATGAAATCAGTAGTTTGAGCTTCTTGACTTTGAAAACAAACTGTAACGTATAAATTAGATTAAATACTTTAGGTATATTCAGTACCTTCTTTATTAAAACGTGTTCATCTCTTGCTAACATATAAAATGCCTTTTCATGGACAGGTTTTTGATATCTGCTTCCCTTTCTCTATTTACAATGAAGTTTTAATTTTAAAATATACTACATATAACACAAATTTAAATCTCTTACATTTTTAGTAACATTTACTTTTGAAGTTACCCAAAATAGGGTTTCAAAGAAAAGTTCCACATTTTATTAGATACCCATCTCTCACTGTGTTTGACTTGTAGAATCATCTGGCTGCAACATACCAGGCTGAGCTAACACTTATATTGGTGTATCTGGCATAGATCAGTTGATTTGGGTTAAACTGACAAGGCCATCAAAATTTGATGAAGAAAAAGAAGACATTGCTGCTTCTAACATTTGTAAATGCCAAAAGACATAGGTATCTTATACGGTGAGAAGGAAGTTCATGCGAGTCTGTCTGAATGCTTGGATGTAAAAGTAATATTTCTATAAATACAAGTAAAACGTTCTGGATTTCTTAGTATGTAGGAGAAACCAGTTTTATTCTTTCCACTCTGTCTTAAATAAAAGTTTACTAAACAAAACCTCCAGCAGAATATATCACTGCTGACAATTATGATTAGTGATTAAGACCTATGATTTGTTATAAAGAAAGATCCAACCCACCCAATAACTATAGTCCATTCCAGTGTAGCAATCTAAATTTCAAACAGCTGTCTAGTGAATGTTTCTTGTCCCCCCCTAACTTGAGCCTATAGCCCTGGGAGCCTGCAGTGTAAGGAGAGAGTCCAATGGCTACGTTTCCTTCTCCTTACCTGACCTTGTCCTCTGCTGCCTAGACTGCTTGATAGGGCCAAGGTGAGATGATATGGAAGAAATGAACATAGGCTTATGGTTCGTTAAGGCACAATTGCAACATGGTGTTAGTGCTCTCTAGTGGCGTTGGGCTCGGTTGATACTGAAAGTGGACTTGTTCTCCAACGGGATGTTCTGAAGGTCCCTCAGAGATCCTTTCTGAGATCTTTCAACTACTATAAAGTAGGTACTTCTTGTTGGAGACACATTTCCTCTCTTCATGGTTGTCCTGATCATGATCTCTTTTGCAATAACTCAAGCCCAGCATGTTCTTGCATCTGATACTTGGGAAATCCATTCTTTCGCTTTATCATAAAAATATACTTCTCTTTATCCTTGTAAGCTGTAACACTTCCAGTGTCTCCTGAAGTCCAGGGGCCAAACTGAGTTCTCAGAGTTTTGTGTTATGTTGTGTTTTGTTTTCCTGAAATCCTGCTTGTTATTTGACAGGCTGAAAGAGGAATGTCTTTTTCCATTCCCTATGGACGGTGATGGATGAATGGAATGCCAGGCACAATGATACTCCCTCAGAACAAGCTCTCACTGTCTTTCTTTCTTTGTCTTATATAATGCATGAAGCACTAATAGCAGAAGGATAGGTTTTAGATCATCCTTTGGCAAATTTGAATCAATCATCTAGAAATTGCTTTTAGAATGATGAGAGTGAGGGTGTGTGTGTTTGGGGATAAGTTTTGCAAGTATAGCTTTGTTCCTTAAAAGGTGAGTGTGGATTTTATATAAAATTGTGTATTTGAAACATATTTTGGAAGCTATAAGGTGTTCTATATTCATTATCATCATCCCCAGCCATGAATTCATAGGGTGTTCAGATCCTGCAACCTTCTTATGATAAACATGCATGGGTTTTATGTGTTCTCCTCACCTTCCTGGCTTCTGTAGATGATCATTCTTCATGCAAAGAGATGGAATTACCCCTGATTTAGAATCTTTCTGAAGAGATCCCCAATAACGACATTTGCATTCTTTTAGCTTGGGAAGATCAAAGCAATAGGAATACAGAGTCCTGTACAAGCTCTGCAGAGGTTGAAGGATAACGTTCCCCAGGCCAGCAACACATCTCTGTAAGCTGAATTATAGGGAGGATGTGGGGAAGAGGGAATGAAACTGTCTATTAGTTGAATAATGGAAAAATATAGTAAATTCCATGAAGCAGACAAGGGCTAGAGGGCCTGGGTTTCTTACATGTAATAGCTGTGCAGCAAGAGAAGAAGAGAGTATATTTACCTTATATGGAAAAGTATCTTCATGCTGGGTTTAAGACTCGAACAAAATTTGGATACTTTTCAAAAGCAAAATTCTATATATTCTCAAGTGCTTTCTCTTTAATATCCAATATTCTTAGACTTTTAAATACAAGTGGAAAATACTGCCATTGAAATGTAAGCACAATATTTTCAAATTGCAATCTATAATTCTTCTTCCTAAGGGGTTGCTCTCCAATGACTTTTTTTTTTTTTTTTTTTTGCAAAATCTGTCTTACTCAGTAACTGTCGTATGTCTGAGACACTAAATACAATGATAAGGAAAGGATAATTGTTCTACACTTGATTTTCTTTAAAAGTTAGGATGACTTTCAACACAGCTATTGTAAAATTGGCTGCTATATTGAGGATTTTCAAGCAGAAGTAATACTCCAATATGAACTGCTTTGACGTTTCACTCATTGGTAGTTACTCACGCCCAGCATTTTCTTCTCTCAGCTAAACTTAAGTCACATTTAAATTACAGCTAATATGTAATTTTCAAAAACAATTTGTTATTACTCCAAAGTCAAATACAGTAGTATTTGACTTATACATATAACCAGCTATTGAAAGATGAATGCAGAATTACTCAAAGATGCTTTAATAGACTCCGAATTCTTAACTATATGAATGCTGAAAAAAATTACTCAAAATAATGATTCCCAGTACAATTCAGAAATGTTACATATAGTTTGATTGTGCTTTCTGAATCCTGAAAGAAAGGTATCTTAGCAATAGTTTAGGACTTAGGACCTCAGATATTTAGCATTGAAAGCAGTAGTATAATATCAAATGATGTAAATTACTTTATTATTTTATACTATGTTCTAAATTCTTACACATTTTAATACATTAAAATAATTCAGAAGAAAATTGCAAGGAAAGAAAAGTCATATGGGCAAGGTTAGAAATGAACAACCATTGATGTGTTTCCTTAAGGCTAGGAATAGGAAGAAGCCATCACCACTTATGGGCCTAAAGGAAAAAAGAGGATAGCTGACAACTGGCACCCATAGGAAACAGGCACAGGTGAGAGCTTCCTGACGTGAGCTGTGACATTCAGAGGACGGAGACAACCAATAAGTGGACCCAGTAGATAGATGAAAGGCAGGGGAAGAAATGCTCCCAACTCACTGTACTCCATCCAGAATGGAAAGAAAGAAGCATAATTTTCTCTATTTGCAGAAGATAAAATCTTATATGAAGAAAATACTAAATGATCCACTAAAAACTATTATAATTGAGAAATGAGTTCACCAAGACTGTTGGATGCAAGATTAATATAGAAAAATCAATCGTATGTACATACACTTGAACAATTCAAAAATGAATTTAAGAAAATAATTACATTTATTATAGACTTAAAAATCAAAATACTTAAGAATAAATTTAATAAAAGAACTGCAAAATGTGTATTCTAAAAACAACTAAAGTGGAAGGAAACTATGGAAGACCCCCAAAAAATGTAGAGATGACTCATAACCACAGATAAGATGTTGATATCATTAAGATGGTGATACTTTCCAAATATATTTACATATTGAGAGATTTTAACCCTATTAAAATCCCAGGTGGACTATCTGCAGTAACTGACAAATTGAGCCTAAAATTTATTTGGAAATTCAAGGAATTCAGAAGAACTGAAACAATCTTGAAAAAGAAGACAAAATTTGTAGGACTTACCTGGAGGACTCCTGATTTCAAAACTTACTACAAAAGCACAGTGATAAAGACAGTGTAGCGCTGACATAATGGGATAGATTTGAGAGTCCAGAAGTAAATCCTCACATTGATGGTCAATTGACTTTTGATAAAGATGTCAAAACAAATAACTGGAGGAAGAATGCACTTTTCAGTCAATGATTCTGGAACAATTAAGAATCCACGTGCTAAAAGAATAAAGTTGGACAGCTACGACACACCATACACAAAAATTACCCCTAAATGGATCAAAGACCTAAATATAACAGCTAATAAAATAATTCTTAAAAGAGAATCTAGGTGTAAATCTTTGTGATTTTGGATTAGGCAATGCCTTCTTAGATATGACACCAAAAGCATAAACAACAAAGAAAACAATAGACTGGGAGTTGGAGATATGCAGACATTAACTACTATATATAAAATGGGTAAACAACAAGTTTACACTGTATATAGTACAGGGAACTATATTCACTATCTTGTAGTAACTTATGGTGAAAAAGAGTATGAAAACAAATATATATACGTTCATATATGACTGAAGCATTGTGCTGTACACCAGAAATTGACACAACATTGGACTATACTTCAATAAAAATATATATGAAGAAAAAGAAAACAATAGATTAATTGGATTTCCTCAAAATTAAAAATTATGCATTTCAAATGCACTAAGAAGAAAGTATAAAGTTAGCTCATAGATAAGAGAAAACATTTACAAATCAAATACCTGATAAGGGACTTTTATCAATAACATGTAAATAATCTTAGAACTCAATAATAAGGACTCAAATAACCCAATTAAAAATAGGAAAAGGATCTAAATAGACATTTTTCCAAAGAAGATATGCAAATATGCACATATATGCAAATAGTCACTAGGCAAATAAGAAGGACCTTGACATTATTAACCATCAAGAAAATGCAAATCAAAATTACAATGAGATACCATTTTGCACCTATTAGGATGGTTATAATTTAAAAAGACAATAGTAAGTTCTGCAAGGATCTGGACAAATTGGAACGTTTTATACTTCTGGTGAACATGTGAAATAGTGCAGCCACTTTGGAAAATCGTCTGGCAGTTCCACAAAAGTTTAAACACAGTTACTGTGTGATCCAGCAATTCCACACTTAGGTACATCCTTGAGAGCAATGACAATAGACACCCACAAAAATATTTGTACATAAATATTTGTGATCACATTATTCATAGCAACCCAAAATTAGAAAGGATCCAAATCTCTATCAACTAATGACTGAGTAAACAAAATGTGGTATATTCATTCAGTGGAGTATTAGTTGGCAATAAAAAGTAACAGAGTACTGATACATGTTACAACATCAACCTTGAAAACATTACTTTGAATGAAGGAAGTCAGTCAGGAAAGACTATATGTTGTATGACCCATTTGTATGAAATGTCCAGAATAGGCAAATCTAAAGAGGCAAAATATGTTAGTGGTTTCATAGGACTAGTGGGAATGAAGAAAAGAAGGGTCACCCTTTAAGGGTATAGATTTCTTTGGGATTGATGAAAATACTCCAGAATTGATTTGGTGATGATTGTGTAACTCAGTGACTATACAGAAAATCGGTGAATAGTGTACTTTATGTGAATTCTATGTCGTGTGAGTTATATCTCAGTAAAGCTATTTCTAAAAAGTGTATAATAATTACTGTAAGAGAACAAGTTTATATAAAAGAGCTTCTCTCTTTATAAATTTATAATCTATTAGCCAAGACAAACTAGTACTGCCTTTATCCCACCCCCTGACAATTTCCCAGGATCAAGATGCTTCTGAATTCCACAGCTCAAACTTCCAGATTCATTGTTGAGAATATTAAAACCAGTTAGGTAGAGAACAATTAAAAAAATTATGGAGGGAGAGTATAGCTCAAGGGGTAGAGTGCATGCTTAGTGTGCATGAGGTCTTGGGCTCAATCCTCCTCCAAAAATATGATAAAATTAAAAAAAATTAAATGATATAATCAGTAACTCCCATACGCATAACCCTCCATGTTTTCTAAGGAATTGTCACTCAGTAATAAGTTTCCTGGTGATGTCAGTCAATCCATGTAAACAGTCTTGTCTTTCCAACTCAGTATTAATACTGTGGATAGCAGACACTGTATGTGTACTAGAATGCTATTTAAACAATATGTGTTTAATAATAATTGAAAAACAAACAATGAATAATAGAAACCTAACATGAGTAGCGGACACTGTAAGCTGTCAGAAGAATCTAACTTTCCATTGCAAATAGCTTGGAGGCATGTTAGCGATGACAAATTTTAAATTATTTTCAGTACCAGTTTGGTGGGTTTAGCAAAGTCCCTTATAGCCAAACGTATTACTGATTAATCTAACTTTGCTGGTTTCATGCTAGAGTAACTGATGTCTCTAAATGATTCTAAAGTTTGGATTTCTTTAAGAACAAGAAGCTCTGTTCTTTTTCTGTCAATAAATGTCATGTTAGAAATTTGTGACATCTATTTCTAAATTCAGTAGCTATATATGTTAACATGTTCTAAATTAATAAATTTAGTTATAATGATTCTTAAAATTATTTTAAATAAAAAATAGCAATTATTCATTGCTATTACATGGTTGACTTTCTTCTTGTCTGGTTTTAATAACCACATATGTGAAATCTTTAAAGGAATCTGTCAATAAATCTTGTGAACACAGGAATCAGAAGAGTGAGGACTTTTCCGATCAAAATGGTTCTGTCATCTGCCTAAATTAGACTGCATTCTTTCACTATGAAGGCTGTCTCCTGAGTGATATTATTTCAAATCCATTCATATTTGTTCTTCCTCATTTTCAGTGACAGCTGAGTCCCACTTTAAGTTGGCTCCCTACTTTTTCTGCATTTGTTGCAAGATGAGGATATCCCATCTCTGGTTGTGACTTGCTGAGATCGGAGTATGTCTGCCTGGTGACTCTGAATCTATGAGAAGAACTTTTTTCTACTGTTCCAATACCAGCAAACACACTCAAACCATGTACCTCAATCTCTGAAACAGGTACCTCTTCCCAGACCAAAAGCCCATGGCCGAAACCAGGGAATTGAAATTGATCAATGACATTGGGAACAGAAGCATTCCCTTTCTCAGATTGGTTATGCTATTTCTCCTTCTTCCTTTTGTCAATAAAATTCATTTATCAGAGGTCATTTTTCTAGTCCTTTCCTATACATTTGCATACACACAGACATACACGTTTATTGTACTATTTCCCTCTTAGAAATCATTTAAATTACTGATAAATTTTGCTAGCAGTGAATTATTTGATGAAAACACATGTAATTTCATCTTTCTGCATATGTGTACAAATACTTATAGAGTAGAATCCTACGGTATAAAAACTGAGCTAAAGAACAAATTTAGCATTAATCTTAATGAGTAATGCCAAATTTCCCTTTCCTCTACCAAAAACTTTGACAATCTACAAACCCACAGTAAAGAGTGTAGAATTTTTCTACATCCTGATCAATACTGGATAGGAAGCCTTTCATACTGTCAATATAATACATAAAAAACACTTTATTACTGCATTAAATTCCATAATTATGTTTGAGGTTGAACAGTTTTGTATATTGGCTATTTATATGAACTTTGTTCATATATTTTACCCATTTATGTTTTGAGTTATTTATTTGAAATGTATTTTATTTATTACTTAAATTAAAATTTTATCTCATATTTGCAAACTTTTTTACCATATGTACATTTCTGACATTCAGTAAGACTTCAATATTTTTATTCATAAAGATTATTTTTCAGGTTTTATTATTATATCATTAATGTACTTTTGTATTTCATTTCCTAACCAATTATTGTTAATATAAAAAAGTCTCATAAAATTGTAATCGTATGCTCACTTTGCTGATTTCTCTTACTTTTTCTGCTAGTTCTTCACTTTATTGTGTTTAAATTTCTTGAGTTTATTAAGTTGATTAAAAGTTAAGATTTCTGTATCAGTGGTTATTTAAACTTTAGGACACATTAGAATCCCCAGAGGGCTTGTTCAACTATAGATAGGTGAAATGATAGAGTATGTCTCTGATAGATCCCAAGAAGGTATATTTCTAGTAAATCCCCAGACCAGGCTGATGCTTCTGGTTTGGAGACCACAGTTTAAAAATTACAGTTTTATATAATAATTATTTAATCCGCAAATGATGAGTATTTTATTAGGAGAATTAGCCAAGACCACAATATATTATTGAAATTTCTCAGTAAACTAGGAACAAAGGGGAACTTCTTAAACTTGATGAAGAATTCTGCAAAACGTTGACAGCTAACATTGTATTTAATTGTGAGACACTAGACGCTTCCTCACTAAGATCAGGAAGAAAGCAAGGATGTAACTCTCACTACTTTTTTCAACATCATTCTGGAAGTCCTGGCTAATTCAATGATACAAGAAAAGGAAATACAAGGTATACTGGTTGAGAAAAAGAAATAAACTGTCTTTCTTTGCAGATGACTTGAGTGTCTATGTAGAAAATCCTAAAGAATCAACAACAACAAAAAAATTCTGTTACACTTTTATGTACATATATGATTTCAAAAATCTAGATTGAGAAAAAGATCAACTTCTTGGAAAGCAGCTTGTGCTGGTTCCTGACGCTGCTCTGGGGAGACTTGGGGAAAGGCAGAAGTCCCCTGTTTCTGCAGTGAGGTTGGGGCCACAAAAGAGGGATCCCAAAATTATGAAAATTGGCATTTACATGGAGGTACTGTCAATTCAGCCGAGAGAGAGACAGAGAGAGAGAAAGAAGGAGAAAGAAAACAGGAGAGAGCAAGGAAAGAAAGAAAAGAAAGAAAAAGAAACCTTTGTTCTGAATATAAATAAATGTAAACAAATTCTCTCTGGAAGAGAAGGTTCTTACTTTATCACTCCGAAATATAAGCAAATGCATCCAGAGAGATGAAACTCTGTTAGCCTCCAGAAGTATTTCCTGTAACTATAACTTCCAAGGAGGTTTTATTTATTTTTATTCTTTTTTGCTATTCCAATTATCTTTTAATTTAACCTTCAGCTATTGCCAGTTTGCCAGTGTTCTCTGCTTATAAAGCTCTAACCATGGAGAAACATAAACTTATTCAAGAATTGTCTCCCAACAGATCACACTGATTCTTAAGTTGAATCACCATGGTGCTTGCGAGAGAATGATAAAAGCTGTGAAACTTGTCTCAGAAAATGCTCACATCAAATGTTTTTAGACAATTACAGAAGGTTCTTGAACTTCTGGAACTCACTCATAGATTCTGGTTAAAGAATACCCACATTTTATTGCAGTCAGAAATCTAAAACATCATTTTCCCCTGTTTTCAAAATCACTGGCTAACATCCCTAGTTTGGTATCCATGGCCTTCAATAGCACAACTCCCATTTAACTTTCTAATATAATTTCCCAGTAAGTCTGCTTTTCTAGCCATTCCATTTTACCTTATCCTCTATCACCTGCTTTTATTCAACCTTTTTTACTTTTCCATTCATGCCTATTAACATTCTTTTTAATTTACATGCCAACTCTTACATGAAACCATCCCTACTAGCTCCAATTACAACAATGCTATAATATTTTTGGCATCTATGGAAATATGTTTGCATACCTTTTGTAAAAGTTAATATCCTGTTTAAAATTATAGTTCTTTTCATGCCTCTCACCTCCAAAAAATCTTAATCCTCTTGAAAAAATGAGTCTTAAATGAAGTTGTATTTCTTAAAGAGTTTAGAATGGTAATTTGTCACAATTAGAGATTAATAAATGTTTCTAAGGTATTATAAAAATGTTTGACATCGTACCAATCATGTGGTATTTCGTTTTAGTCCAGATTTACTTCCTGTGAAGAAATCAGAATCATGCGTCAGTGTTAAAGGCAAATATCATGAGATATTGTGAAAGATAAGGACACCCATGCATGTTGATGTTTACACGATGTATTTATGTTTCTGGGGTAATGGGAATTTTACTGGTGTCAGAATAAACAAGGTTGGTGTAGAAGGACTGTTCATTTGCATTTGAAGACAATCTGCACTGCGGTTAGACGGTTTCTATACAGATGTTGAGCTTGGGTGCTTTGCAAAACATTAGTTTCAGTGCTTGTTACATGACGCTACATGAAAGGTTTGGCACTGGGAGCCAGCTAGTGGCCCAGGAGTGAATACTAGAGTATGGCAGAACATTGTGGATGCTCTAATTACTGCAATCCATGTATTTGCTTTATTTGGAAATTCCAGTATTTCCAATGAGCAAGCCAAATATTTTGGATTTAAGTAAATACAGCTTTAGCTTTACTACTTGCTTTTGTTTCCCTTTACCAGTTTATTGTGTTTCTTTCTTTTCTCTTTTACAACTTCCTCTTCTACTTCAGACTTGATCCATTCCACTTCTAGCATCTTGGCTCCCTTTGCGCATTCTGCACTGTATTATATCCTCTTACACTGGGGTTCTATATCTAACCTCATTCCTTCCTAGTCTAGCTGTTTCCTCTTGTACGTTCTCTGTAATTTCCCTCTTTTGGTCTCCATGCCTTTCATATTCCACTGTGTTTTCCAAGATAGATTTAACTGTATATTGACTGCCTAGTATACACCACCAATTTAGCCAAGTGGTGAGAAACTGGAATGAAAAATGAAAGCCACATTCCTAACAACAACAAAATAGCTGCAGTCTAATAAAGATGTCCATCTAATAAAGTTCAAGTAAAGAGATGAGTTTTGGAAGAGGAAAAAAAAATGTGAGAGAGCATATAAAAGATAAACTAATCTAGCAGAGAATCAAGGAAAGCTAGACTCTTGAGGAAGGGAAGTGGCATAATAATTTCATAGTATAATTTCACTGTATTGACTTAGAGAAAAAATAAGATACAGAAAATGTGAATGATGAAAATGAAGATATTATATTCATGTTAATCATATGCCTCACCTACCTGCTAACTCACACAAGAATGTTTTGAGAAAAGATTTCCTGTGGAAATACTTTAAGGATTTTTCTAGATAATCATGAATATATGAATACAATTATCAGTTGTATTAGTGGCTCAAGTTAACAGCTTCTTGGAATCCATCCCTTTCTGTTATGCCTTTTGGGATTTCTCCTATTCTGAATCCAGGCTTAGCCATGAGACTTCCAATAGGAAGTGATTAATGTGACGCAAGTAGGGCTTTGAAAAGGCAGTCTAGAGAGTCTGTTTTAGACTTCTGTTATTGCCATGAGGTCATGCCCAGGCTAGCCTGTTGGAGTCTGAAAGACCATAAGGAGGATACCCAGGTCATGATAGCAGAAGTCTTCTCAGATCAGCCAGCTGACCTCAGATGTATGAGTAAACTCAACAGAGATTGGTCAAGGATGGCCCAGATTAGCAGAACCACTCAGACAACTTTAAATTTGTGAAAATGAGAAAAGCATATTGTCTTAACCACTAAATATTGGGGTTACTTGTTATACAGCATTGCTCACTGATGCAGTGATTTAAAAAAAAAAAATACATCCATGTCTACATAAGCATCCATACAGAATAAGATCTGGTAGTGTTCTTTGACCAAGCCATTATTTCTCACCTAAGTGACACCTTTAGTTGTCTGTGTTGCTTAATGAGTTCTACAAAGAACATTAACTTTAGCTTTCTTTTGCAACATAGAGTATGACTTTTTTCTTTCAATTCGTATGTTAAGTATGGCCTTTAGCACTACTCAATGGAGCTCAGAAAAGAGCCTTTTAATTAATTTCTAAGTCTCTAATGAGTAGTCTAAGGTGAGGGTCATATTTTCTTTGTGTGTTTAAAGATTGTGTATACAAAATATTAATCACAGTAACTTTTAATAGTCATATGTATTTTAGACTATTCAAAATTGAAATTAAAAGGACTACCTTGAAAGACTTCTACAAGAAAAAGTGAGCTCAAGAACACTTTAAGGATCTCATATATATTACCTGGGATAGAATCCAGCCCTGGATAAATCAGGTCATTTGGTTATGAGTGAATTGTCCATAAATTTACTGTTTCTAATAGTTTTGATTTTGGCTGCAGAAGATTTAATCCAAATTAGTGCTGTGGGTTATTCTTAGTGGGTATTGGTATTCTTTTTCGAGATTTGCCTACACCATAAATTAAACCAGGCTGAAGAGCACTTTGGTGTGGCTGTGATGCTGGATTTTACTTAGGGACTTCAGAGCTGCTCTTGAACTCAAAAGTTCTAGGGCAGAGTTTTCAGTGCTGTGCTGGTAAAGAAAGCAGATCCGAGGAAATGCAGACCCATTACACAGGCACCCAGACATTTCTTTGTCACAAATAAAATACTGCATAATTGCTATCAAACTGTCTCCAGGTTAAAAAGTTTCCCCTTCAATTTAGAAAAAATGAAAAAGTGATGTTTTATATTAGAGTGTTTCTTATTGTCAATGCATACACACTTTCTGTTGGCTTAATCTCTTATGGTCTGCTTCTCCTCTCTTGTCTGCTTTTCTTACAAGCTCCTTTCTTGGGGTGAGATGAGGAAAAAAGGAAAATTTAGATTTAAATAAATTGAGTCCAGTGATATCCCAGGGCTATCAGATGTTAGATGTCTCTGCTCTAACACTTCGCCAGTCCTAATTAATAACATTACATTCATATACACATTAGGGTAAATGGATTTGTTGTGTATGCCCTTTTACAGTCTGACTTTGGAAGTCTCCTCCACTTGGGAGACTTTGTGTTGGGGAAATCTGAAATTTCATTAATGACACTGTCTATTCAGAGCACCTGTTCTAGGTGCTCTCCCATGGCAAATATGACCCAGGAGCGATATAATCACCTTGATGTACTTTTGTGATTCATATGAAATTCAAGCCTTTTGCAGTTTGAGTTCTTAGTAAAATACCATTTCCTGTTTTTAAGGGGAAAAATGGCATAAAAATCATCTAAAAAGACACATAAGGCCCTTGGACATCAAATAGGTCTTACAAAACAACATTTTAATGAATTAAGTGTAAATGAATCAGGAACATGTGGGTTGAATTTCCCTTGAAATACCCATGGGTTTAAAAATTAAAAAAAAAAAAAAAGGCTTGGCAAAGAATCCTGTGCATTTTATTGAGCTCAAACCTTTTGAAAAAAAAAAAAAGGAAAAAGAAAGCAGCCTTGATTTGGTTGACTGAATTAAAAAAAAAAACACTGCTGTAGTCTTTAATTATTTATTTTTTAATTCTATAAAAAGATTGAAAGTATAATAATGTTTCTTCTTGGGTGCCAGGCTCATTGACGTTAGTCCATTTTTCAAGGATATTAACATTTTGATTAAGCAGAACCCTCAAATCTTGGTTGTCTTTTTTCAGGGGCAGTAGTTACAGTCAGAGGAAGAAGAAAAAACTATAGTTCAAATAAAGTTCATTAGAGCTGAGACAAAGAAAATACGGTGATTGTTCAGTTCACTAACCAAGAAGATCTAAACCCAAAGGAGTAGAAGGCCCAGTTAGCTAACCATTGAACAAAAGGCTAGAAAAACATTCATCTGAGGACCGGAGCTCAGGAGGTAAGGAAAGCTGAAATAAGTGAATAAATCTATGTTCTGAGAGGAAGACCTCGGATACAAGGAAATGGTGGGCAGAAAAAATAAAAATTAGATAGACTGAAAAATCTTGAGTGGCAACTGGAAATGGCCAAAAGACAGCAGGGGCATGGGATTAGAAAGCTTCTAGAGATGAGAAAAACAGAGCAAATAAGAATACTCAAAGTTGTGCTGTGAATACAACTTTTAATATGAGTATGAATGCAAGCTGTTGGACTTACCAACTTCCACATAGTGGGAGCCCCACGACTGTATTATACTTGGGAACTACTGACAGGAGCATGTCTTAAAACACATTTAAATGTACTCAAGAGAATTTACGGCATGATTGATTTACATAGATACATTTATGTTGAGATATATTATACTCAGACTCTTGGTGGAGTAAAAATGTTTAATTGAGGGAGCCTAGGAGACATCAAGTCCCAATAGAGAAAAATCTGTAATTTGAAGATTTGAAGATTACTTTAAATCTATAATTTGAAGAAAGATCCTACATAGTAAAGAGAAGTCTGATGGGAGTCACCACTACTCCAGCTTAGGTTAAAGGGAAACTCATCTCTCTGTAGATGTTTTAGGTCAACTGAGCTAAACATTTAGGGGTTTTTTTTTGGAAGCACATTTCCCCAAACTCTTACATTATTAAATAGCTTTTCTTGTGAGGCAGAATTTGTGTGGTGAAAGGCATTATAAACATTATTTTTCTTCCTAGGAAATGCTACTAATTGATAAAGATTATTGATGATGTTACATGTTTATGGCACCAATACATCAAGACAGTGTTCAGATGACATAGAAAAAGATGTCTGAGAAAGTTAATCTTATTATTGAACAAGATTTGCAAAAGCACAGGTTTAGTTAAAAGGCAAATGTGAAAATCTTAGCAGAAACTGTGCAGTAATATTGGGCCCACCACCAGTAATAACCTTTCCCCAAAAAACAATCTAAAGAAAAAGAACTGGCAAAAGAATCATAATAATAACAATAATAATTATTATTATAAGAAAAAGAAGAAAAGAAGACAGAAGAAGGAGGAGAGGAGAAATCAGTACAAGTTGGGGAGTAGCAAACCATATTTTGTCTTTAATTATTATTAACTGAAAATTTTAAAATGACAGAAAAAGACAAAGTTTATGCAGAAAATGGGTTCATGTACAGTATAAACTCATAGAAAACGTGAGTGCCCAAGATACAGCTGTTGATAATAAAAATGGCATGACAAATGAAACTGGGATCTAGTCATTGACTAATAATTAATAGTCTCAAATACAGAATTTGCAATTTGCCCAGAAAAGTAGGCAATTTCCTTTCTTTCTTTTACATTCCTTTTTTTCTTTTACATTTATGTTAAAAGGTAAAAGAGAATAAACAGGGTCACTTCCAGAATTTTTCAAGACTTCACCAAGTTTCCTCAACAGAGAGCAACTCAGTCTTATCTACAGGAGAGCGAAGTGATGCAGGGCTTCGACTGGGGGATGTAATTTTACTTTCCTGCAATGACTGTCCTCCACGATGCTCCGTCAGTCATCCTTTCTCTTCCTTTTAGTGACATGTGAGCAGATTCCAAAATGGGATTCAAATATACACCCTTTAAAGTTTAATCTCAAATTCAACGTAAGAATCTGTTTCTCTTAAACCAGCCTAGATTAGGGCTGAGACCTGGTGTTCGCAGAAAGCTGGGGTTGGGAGAGGCAAGCTCTGGCCCTGAGCTGTCGCATCCTTGCCCTCTTCAGTGTGCTGGAGTGGGGAGAAAAGTGAGCCAAAGGGATGTGTCTTTTCTCAACTGTCTGCCCTTGTAATGCTCAGTCATCTTATTGTCACTGCTTCTCTCTCTAATATCGATTAACCTTTGATACACTCTGGGCCACTAGCAGGTAGCAGGTTTTTACATGCTGATGAAAGAACCCTATTGGTAATTGAAGAGGTAATTCATCCACCTCCTAAAAGCTCTGGTAGAATGCACATGTTGTGAAAACGATAACACTGGCACCCTACATAAGAGGGATAACCTCTTTGGTATCATGATTTTGCTATAAACCTGCTGTATAGCTTATATTTTGTTCAAGGTACTTTCATGAGGAGGTATTTAAGAGTTTGTACTTCTCTTGGCTTAAATCTATCATGCTAACATTTTCACCAGCTTTTATAATTTCAAGATAATTTTCGAAATAATTTAGAGTCTTGCGACTCCGAATCAAAACCAGGGAGCTACCTCATGATGTGTTTCGGTGCTCTTCTGCATTCTATTTAATTCATACATGAGTTACAATGGATGATTCTGTACGTCACTGCAACGGTTCAGACAAGGTTATCAATGGGAATGTGTGCATGCCCATGAATGTGTACCTGTGTCTGTGTGCAAGCATGTGTGTGTGTGTGTACTGGGGGTGAGACGTGGTAAGAGGAGGAAGAGTAACCAATCAAAGCCAACATGAATTTATTCTGTGCAGTCATTCCACGTTAGCACATCTTTCACTCTCTTTACCCAAAATCGCCCTCTGAAAAATTGTTAAATCCATTTAATATACCGGGAAGTGAAGCAAGTCAACTATTGTATGCAAATTCCTGATGCTTTTGATCTGTCTCAGAGACAATTCAGCTGTAAAGTGCATCTCATCTTACCCCTAGGGTTGTTCGTGAACTTGATCCTTGGGAACACCTGTTATTAGCATGGCTTGAAGTTCTCTGTGTTGCTTTTCCTCATTTTGGACTCTGTTTCAGCCAGATGCTGATAATTAGGAAAAACAAAGCAAATCCCTCCCATGGATGCTGGCCTCTGCAGAAAGCCAAGGGAACAGAAAGCCAAAGAACACCATAAGGCTTTTTGTTTTAAACCAGGAGGCATGCTACACTATATTCTCCAGGACTGCAAAACCACAGGAATGGATTAATATCACTAACCCCAAGAGACATTTGTGTATGGATGAGGGGGGACATGAGAAGAATATTAATCTATGATGTATGACCTCATATTTTCTGAAAAAGTTTTTAAAGCCACATGCATTTGAATCATTGCGTTGTAAATGTATCCACCATATAAGATGAATAAGATGGCTAAGTACCAAGAGCCTGAGTTCTTTTCCAGAAGTTACTATTTTTAGCTCAGGAGATTCTTCAATTATTATGCAGAGATGGATGGTCTGTAAAGAAAGCAGACTGAAAATAAGAACCGAAAAGCAAAGCAAAACTCTGGCACCAGATAAGCTCTTTCAATGAATCATTAGCTTATCTTTGAATATAGCACATATACATATATATGTATGTAATACATTCAATAAATACAATAAATACATATGTATATGTTTATAAGTTAGGGGGATATATGACACTCAATGGTAATTAAGAAAAGCATTAAAATTTATATTATTGTTTAAATACTTGAAGTATGGAAACAAAATTAAGATATTTCCTGTGTTCTAGAGACTTTTAAGAGATATAAATCAATGTGCATTTTAATAATTTAATATACTTGCCATATTTCCCTTTGTTTCCTGATATAAGGATTTCTTGAGCATCTCACATATGCAAAGCATTTTGCTAGGTACTATGGATACTAAAGATAAAACTTCAACATTGTAGATAAAGCATGTTCACTAAAATTTCTCAGTGCTCTAGGATTTAAGATTTTACTCCCAGCTACCTTTCAGATCTTATTATTCTTCTACCTATAGAAACCTCTCTAACTACTGTTGTTTAAAGTTCCCCAAATGAGGATGTGAGGACAATCTGGCTGTGACAGCTGTCACCCCATTTATCCCCAGGGTAGATTTGGCTCCTCTGGCTGGCTAGGCAGGGGTCCTATGTGCATTCCGCTGGAAGCTGAGTGCTCACTCGGTGGAAGAGGTTGACCTTCCCAGATAGAGGAGAACTGTCTTTTGTTCAAGGGGATACAAGTAGCTGCGTTCCCTGCTAGAACCGCCAAACAAGCTCTCAAAGTCCCCCAAATGAGCCCTAGATGTTCAAAGAAATGTATACCATGTACATAATATATCTCTTTATCTTTAGGGGTCAAAGTCTGAGCAGCATTCAGATGTGATAAAAACCAGCTGGAATATTATTTTAGTAAGCCAGAACAGTGCAATTAGGGTTTGATGTAGGGTAATGGAATTTGAGATAAAAATGAAGGGATAGATTCAAGAGATGCTATTTTTTTTTTTTTAACTAGGATAAGATTGATTATCTGTGAGAAATGAAGGGAAATAGGTGTTGTGATGACTGACAGTTTCAAATCTGGATGACTGGGAGAATGATCATGCCACAAATACAAATAGGAGCATCAAAAATAAGAGTTTGGCTTGTGGGGAAAACATCAGTTTGATGATTTCAAATTCAAGATGCCTGCGAGACATTCCGGACATATGATGAAAGTACGTAAAGACCTGGAATGAGAACTTGAGGCTGGCACTGAGCTTGGCGGGGCATCTAGTTGGAAAGCAATGGTTGAACTTATAGGTGTAGGCTCTGCTGTAAGAAAACCAGACAAGGAAAGAACATTGATAAATATATCTTTTTAGAGGACAAGAGCAGGATGAGGAACTAGCTACCAACTGACACACAAAAAAGCAAACTTCTCACATCAGAGACATGAGGAAAAGAGAGAATCAAAGGCAGGGGAGGTCAATGATATTAGCTATTGTAAATGCCCAAATAAAGGCTGATGAAGGACCTCTGCTCGATGAATGCTAATCAGCTTTAAGAAGGAAAGTCAGTAAAGGGGCAGATGCAAAAGAGTCATAGTTACTGGATTTGAGTGTAAAATTAGTAAACAAATGGGGAGCATTATTTGATTCCTTGGGAACTTGAAGATGAAAGGATGGCACCAGAGAGTATGACAGCTTGAAAGAGACTAAATGAGGTAGAAAATGCAACCCTTACTATCTATAATCCAGTCTTTACATTGTGTTAGATACTAAATATTTAGGTAGCAAAATCTTAGATTCAATTTTGTATTGGGGGAAACAAATTGCAACACATTCTAGCCCATGTAAGACCCCCCAACCAATGTACTGACTGTACTTTAATAATAATGATAATAATAATAATAAGAATTAATAAGAATAAAAGATAATCTAGCAAAAATATCTACAGAATGTAAAATAGTTAAGAGCCAATTAAGTAATAACTTGGCATGTAATCTACTCTTTAGTAGGTATGTTTGAGAGTGACATACAAAATATTGTATAATATTGGATATTGATTGTGTTTTGCTTCTACACTGTGAAAAATATATAGTAATAAAAATAAAAATAAAAGAATGTATTAAAGATATGTCTAGGTTGAATCTTTATCAAGGAACATGTCAACTGTCATTTTTTTAGCCAGCTCTATTATTATTCAACTATTCAATATGGTCCCCATAAAAAGAGAGAAAGGATGAGCAACTCAGAATGATTGATGTTGAAAAGATAATAATAGCTAATGATTGTCAATTGATTATTTTTACTAGGCATTGTCTCATCGTTTGTAGCAACTCTACAACATAAGTAACCTGATAATCTGACTTGCTGTCTCATTTGGATGTGCCACTCCCCACAGATGTCAGGGAGGGTGTTTGGATCCTGATAAGTCAGTCGCTGCTGTCTGCAGTACGGACTGCCTAAGTCAAAATCAGATTGCATCCATTTCTAAAGCAAAGCTTGGAGCAAGAAGAAAGACTTTATGCACCTATAAAGATCTGGGACATGACAATGGGACCCTAGAATCAGAAATATCATAAAAGAGGCCTTACACAGTGGGAATAATATAAATAAAAGAGATTACGTGTTTACAATAGTCCTTTGAGGGAGAGAAATGATCCTCTTGTTGGCACTACATGAAACTGATTTTAATCAGTGTAATAGGGAACATAGATGCTTTGTGAAAGGAAAACTCTATAATAGAACATTTAGGAGGAAGATTGTTATTTTTTCTGTGTGACTAGAAATTCTCATAAAAAGAAAAATCAAGTAATATGGTGTGTGGACTGTGAGTAATTGCTGTTTGATGAAAGAAAAGATGGGGGCGGGGAATGAGATGGTCCAAGGAAGAACTGTAAAATTCAACCAGTATAATTTGCTGCAAAATTGTTTCCCATTATAAAGTACCAAAATTTAAAAAGGATACAGTTTGGTCTAGGAAAATCACACAAAATAAATACCTAATTTTTTTTTGAAAATTGCCTTAGACCTACACCACAATGAAAGCAAAATATTGAGTCAGTGTGAAAACAATCTATTTCTTATATGATTACTTTTCATCTTGAAATTTGGCAAAATATAATGACAACATATTATTACTTCAAAGTATTCTGTGGGATTAAAATGTTTTCCTTTTGAAAAAAATTAAACTTACATTATGCCAAATGAGTGCTATGCAAGAAGTATAAAGAGATATAGCTAGAAGAATAATCCAAAATTTATTTTCATATCCAGATTCTAAATTTTTGAAAACTTGTATTGCTTTCTTCTAATATTTAAGCAACTAACTTGCTACCTACTAGTCTTGCCATGATGTAAATTTACAAAGCATAGGTTATGATTACTGACTGAGCTGTATAACCTGAATCTAGCCCCCCAAACTAAATCCCTATAATGATTAACAAGAAACAATGAAAGGGGGAGAAGGGAAATTAGATACAAAAAAAAAAAAATACTGTTGCATTGGAGCAGACAGTTACCCTAAACCCTGCCACTTCCGTATGTAATCTTGTATCAGGACACCTGAATCAGATGTACAAAGATTATGATATTATCAAGCCTTTGGATCACTAATAAAGTGTTACTTGAAATGTGGATCCCAAAACAACCTTCAGAAGCTAAACTGTAACTTCAAAATATGCTAGAATTTTATCTTGGATGTTAATTTGTACTGTCTAAAGTGGTAGAGCAAGCAAAGGTCAGTATATTAGAGAGTGGAGACATGAAATTCATTCTGGAAAGCAATGAGTTCTACTGGGGAGGAAGTGAGAGGGTATGAGGTTCTAATTTAGGCTATCAGTGGACATACCCAGGCATTTTTAACCAACTTTATAAATTAAGAATTTCAGAAAGAAAACATGCCAAAGGGCTAGTTGTAAGAAACTAGTTTTAATATTTACCGTTGGATTTTGGTTGAGTCAACCTACTTACAGCTCAATAATCTGTTTTATTGTTTTAGGAAACAAAAATTAATTTCAAGGCATAAATTTAACAAGATTTCCAAAGTTTTTCAATTAAACAAGAGGGATTCTATTTTAAATGTTAAGCATAAATACAAAAGATCAGAAGTAAATACAGGTTTATTTTAGAAATAATCATCTCTGCCATCCTGTTTAGGAATGAGCATGGTTGGAGAAAACAGTTCTTTGATCCATCTCTCTTGCTGAGCTAATGTGTCCCCCAGTGTGGATTCAAAATCACTACAAGAGTGCAACTTATCAGTTATAATAAGAAACAGAATCATCAGAAAATTAGAGGTAAACCTCCTAGGAGATAACCATATTAATATTCAGAGTGATCTGAAGAGGTAGACAACGCAGAGTAAAGGGAAGAAAACTATGTTGAAAGGACAATCAAAGAGGGATCTACTTTAGTTCGTATTTATGGAATTATCAAACATTACATTTAAACACAAGGTACCAGGAAGTAGCCTATGAAAGAACCAACCTGGAAACAAGCTGAGAAAAGTCTTGATAGCAAATTCACTTTCTTACTAACTTGTTTACTGAAGAATGAGAATCTAGAAAGGGGCTCGAGAGGGCATTTTGTCTCTCTGGCAGGACTATCACTCATTTATCTCCTCAATAAGAACTTCAATGCATGCCAGTAGACATTGATACTTGATTTTACAGTAGACAGCTGTCATACAAATAAAAAAAAATAAGATTGTTAAATTATTCTTTTGTAAATCAGTTTATTTGATGTGCACAAAATTGAGTATATGATTTAGAATTAACAGTGAAAAGTTGACCTTATAAATGTGATAATCCATGAGGAAATATATTAAGCCAGCATTTTACTGAGTGTGGTGAGTGTTGATGCTGCTAGTAAATCCTATGATGAGTTACAAATTATAATAACTTTTGTTTTGGAGTGCCGTGTACCAGGAGCTCTGGGTAACTCCTTCTTAATGGACTGTCCACACCTGAAATATTACTATTTCATAAACAATAGAATAGTTTAAAAGTTTATATGTGATACCTCTACCCCTTTACCTCCTCACTGAGATAAAAGGAAAAAAGTATTTGTAAAATAAAGGGATTATCATGTCTGCTCCCTTATAAGACTACCAAAACACTTATTTTAAATAGTGTATTTTCTGTGAAGTAATTTTACGTGAAATCTTGGCATCTGTATGGTTCTTATCGTGATTCTGAAATTTGCGGGGTAACTATATTACTAAGCAAACAACTGAACTTTACAAGTAAGTAAAAAGAAAGCATTACTCATTTTTCATGCCAATAGTCATAACTAGCTTTGTTAGCTATGATGGCTAAATATAAATTTTATAAAGGATGCCAAACATAATTCCTGGTTTCACTGGATTTAAAACCTAATTAAGAAAAATTATGCATATTATTCATTTCAATATTGCTAAGAAGAGAAAATAACTTGTTTTAAAGGATTCAGTTTACAGCACAATGTGATCCAATTTAGAACACAAAACTTTAAAATGCACTCATATTTTTTCCAAGAACTGTAATACACCAACAGGATATAACTTGTTATAAAGAGAAAAATTTATCATGAACCATATCCCTAGATTGTTTTGTGTGAATAACATACATATTTTCATAATATATTTGGGAAAATGACCTCTTGTTGCTACCATTTTAGTTATATTAGATTAAATAAAAGTATAACAGACACACTGTTTTACTCTCATAACACTATCTGTGTTAATATAGAGGAGGTATAAATAACCCAGAACAATAACTAGTTGAATAATTATAAAATATGTTTACAACATATGATTTTGTACTTCAGAGAACACAGAAAGACCACTGGAACATCTAGTTGGAGAAAAACCAAAGTTCTTGCTTTGTTTATTCAATTGGTTGGTTTTATTTTGAATTTACCTGCAGATATATCCAAATAAGACAGTGTAATACAAGTCTGCTAAAAATGTATCTGAAATAATTTAATAAACAACTCAATACGTACATAAGAAAGAACTTGACTTTAAAAAATACATATGAAATAGTTACTGTGATGTCATAAACTGAGTTTTCTTAGCACTGAAATCATAAAATCCAAGAGCAAGAAAGATACTTAGAGTTCTTCTAAGGACTATTTTATAGTTTTCACCTAGTAAAATTTACTTGTTTACTGTTCCTTAGGTAAAGAGCAATTTGTTGAATTTCCTATGGGAATCTAACTTCATTGAAAGGAAGACCATGTCTAATGCATGTTTGAATATCTGACAATTATGGCAGTTCCTGCCTCCCAGTAGGGGATTTAATATTCTGAGAACTAAGTCTTATATTGCTGAGACTTAGCAGAAACTGGAAAAAATATTGCGTGTGCACGTGCGCACGCGCACACACACACTCACACACCACATACCAGTATTTAAATAATTTTCTCCAGGTTTCTTGGTTGCAGTCATGGCCAAGTCAAATGCTTCCACCATTGCCATTTTGCTATGTCTTTAAGGCTCCGCCCAAAGCAGCATACCCTCTGGGAAACCTTGCCTGCTCCACCTCGTGGAATTTCATGTTACTCAAAGATTTTTCCACCACATGGCTTTATTAGGTCGCTTCTCTGTCCATATTGAAATTAATCTACTTTCACATCCCCTTTTTCCACACTGGAACTGTTAAAGAACAGGATCATAACTGACTGATCTTTTTATCTCCAGCTCTGTGCCCTTTGCTAGTAAGTAACCTATTGGACATCTGAAACATACTTGTTAAGTAAATAAATTAGTGAAGCAGTAAAGAAATATGTGAAAATTATATTTTATTAATGAGTTAGTTCATTAACTCCCCAATGAAAAGGAAACATTATTCTTAGGAGGGGAAATGCTTGCTTGCTGGGGAGAGGAACCATCTGAACACCTCTACCCACACCCCCAAACCTCTAGCTCTGTTTAGAGATGGCAGCTTGAAAAATGCATCGCATGTGTGAATTAGATATTCATAGAGGGCAAAAAACTGTTACATACGGCTGATTTAGAAGAAAAACATTGGGGAAAATTATGACTTTAAAGTGGGGAAAATTTCATCTTACCAGTTTTTCCCATGAAAATTGTATTAAACTTATAATTTCAACTTGCACATTTGCTCTGAGACTCACTTTTCCTTACTAGCATATCCCGAAGAAATTCCTTATCTTAGAATTATCTTTACTCTCTCACTACTCTTTTTAGATTTCAAAGCTGGATTTATTTTTTTAAATTCAGATTTACTAGTCTTTCTTTTCACCAGCTTCAAGTCTGATGGTGGTGGTGTTTGTTTGTTTTGCTTGTTACTAAGCAAAAATAAAATAACATATAGAATCTGGGCTCCATGAGGGCAAGATTGTTGTCAGTTTGGGCACTGTTGGATTCTCATGCTTAGAACAGTTTCTGACACATATTAGGCAGTCAATGCATATTTGTTAAATAAACTAATGAATAGAAGAGAGCAAAATTATTACCAGTATCTTTCTGTATGGTGTCACTTTATATATGTGTGTTTCTGAAGGATTTCTAAGTGTTTTCAGATATATTATTTAAACTATGTGATTAAAAGAATCTTAAAAGCCAGCAGTTGTGTATTTTTTGGTTAATTGGTATGTACCTGATCGGTAGTACTTTATACAAATTGAGTGATTACAACTTAATTTAGTAAATATGACTTTTTCTCTTTTTAAAAAGTGAATTATGAAACATCCAAGACATACAAAATCTATAAACAAATGACCCAGCAAAGACTCATCAACCTATTCAGCTAAATTACTAGAAATATTTTTTCTAATAGGGTTGAAATTTCTATATACTCCTCCCACATCACTCTCCCCGACACATGCGTGCGAGCGCTTACACACACACTCACACACGCACACACACGTTATTCTGAATCTGGCAACTTCTGTGCCCAGGCATTTCTTTATAACTTTAGATCAATGGTCATATCTCCCTCTGATACATAGTGTTCTAGCTGGGGTTCTCAGCCTGTGGTCTCCAGTCCAACAGCATCACCTGGGAACAAGTTAGAGATACAAGATCTCGGTCTCCGTCCCCGATGTACCATGCCGGAAACTCTGGAACTGGGGCACAGCCTCCGTGGGATTCCAGCGCATGCCGAAGGTCAAGAACCGCTGGTCCACTGGTTTATAGCAATGCTTCTGAGTCTAACATCGAAGTCTAACTTCCAGCAGAAGTAGCCTTCATTTGCAGAATTTTTTGATCCATTTCCCTCTTGCAACAGTGCACCTTTTTAATTTGCAAATTGGAGGGATTGCTTATTGTTTATTATGGTCTAAATCAACCTCTTACTATAAAAATATTCAGTCTACTCTGGCTCAAACTGTACTATATCAAGCATAAAATGTCTCTTAATTTGGTCGTTTTATTGTTCATTTTTATAATGATGATGGAAAACACAGGTCCCCTTTTGCATCATATCACAGCTATTTTGAAGTGTTGAGAAAAATTTATCTGGAGGAACTCTATGACTAAATTTTCTGACTAGGGGAAAAATGAGATTCATTTTCTTTATAATTTCGTAATTTATCACTCAAAGGATTGAAGCCATGCAGGTTACTCAAGCATGATATCATCAGCAAACTTCTGGCCATCTTATAAAGAACAAAAAGCATAGAATTTCCCCAAATCCATGTTTTCTCTTGCTGGTCATGTCCTTTTTCATGTCCTTCCTAAACTGGAAACTCAGAGAAATGAAATTCCCTTCTTCATACTTGGAGAAGTCATTTTCCTGACTGTCCCTTTGATGCTGCCATTTTCGCTCTGGGCAGAGAACTAAATGAATCAAAAGATATGTAGCTGTCACAGTTCTCTTCTAGTCCATTATATAATATATTCTTTTGAAAGAAAAAAGTAAGGTTTAAATCAATACACATTGGTGATATTACTGACACTTTTCTACACTAATGGTAATCTTGATGATCAAATGTCACCAAATCAGCCATGTTTTTAAGGTTGATGTAGGCTGCTATGGAGATTAAATCATTTCAAGAGGCTCTATTTAGGCTCAACCCACTCATAGCATTCTATAAGGAAAATGGTCACATTCAAATCAAAACAGAGAAGACATTTATCTACATCTGAGTGAGTTCTAAACAAACCTTGTTAGAACGGAGACATTCAGAAGGTACGCTAACAGCATCAGAGCTCTGGAATGTGACATACATCCACTGCCATGAGTGCACAGGATTTCTTTGTGGGACATGCTGGATCCTCTCTGCTTTCCCTATCATCCTGCCAAGCGACCCACTTAGATCCGCACTCTGCATCTTGTTCTGAAAGAAAACACAGCAGTAAGTTGAAGATCACCTGTACTACTAACATTTCCAGCATTATCCTGCACCTCAGGCTGGACTTCCATGACTCAACATGGCATCAGGAGAGGCAAAGCAAATTAAGACATCACACATACACACAAACACCATAAAACATCAACATCACTTATAGATTGATAGATGATAGGTAGGTAGGTAGATAGATAGATAAATAGATAGATAGATAATGTATTATGGCTCTGTTTTACCCCAACTTATCAAGACAATAGCATAATCTTAAAGTATTCTAAGTATTCTTAAAGTATTCTAATTTCCCTGCCATCAAAAGTTCACATTGACAGTAAATAGATCAGAAAGATAGAAATTCACTTCTTGCCTTTTCCATGGCTTGGTTTGGTTTTCTGCCTCATGCATGGCCAAGGTGCTAACCATGACTGGTATATGGGCCCTTGAGGAAACATGGCAACCATGGGGAGCAAAGAGGCGAAGGACCAATAGTGTGCTAGGAACAACCAGTACTGACTTACAAAAGCTGATTCTTAACTTTCTAGGAATTTTGCAAGCTGGTTTTTAGATGCATTATTAAAAAATAGATTATACAAATGTAAAATTAATCAAATTATATTATGAACAAAAGTCATAAATATTCAGATTCGTCACTTCCTAATTATTTTATGTGTTATTATTCTCTATGCTCTTGAGTTTGTCTGTCATATCTGGGTGCCACTGCACTGCCCCTTTGAGTTTTACATTCAGAGACATCATGTTGGTAGCTTGAAATTGACCACGTCAAGAAAATGGGCACCATAAAACTTCACAAATGCCACCAGTCAGGGCTCCCCTGCAACCACCTCATTTACCAGCACATCATTGCAAAGAATCAAAGCAAGGATGTGGTTTCCATGACAGGTGTCTATATCTGTACCTTTCTCATTACACATGTCCCATCCCAAATTAAGAGCTTGGGTGCCTAAATAAGGCGTCAATGTAAAATGTAACTTTTATATTTAATTTAAATTGTTTTAAAATACCATGTAAAAAAGAATATGAAATGAATATATATATATATATATATATATATATATATATATATATATATGCATGACTGGGACGTTATGCTATATACCAGAAACTGACACATCATAACTGACTATACTGCAATTAAAAAAAAACTAATTTAATTACTATGTAATGCACAAATATGTTATCCTTATTAAAAATAGCAAATAATTACAAATGTCCAAGAAAAAATAAAAATCCCTCCAAACTTTTCCTCTTCCATCAAATGCCACTTCCTTCTTGACAGATGACCAGCCAATAGTTTGGTATGAATTTTTCCATATTTCAATACAAATATTTTTTGTGAATGAATAAATAAAAGATTTATTAAAATTTATTGTTTTAAAACACATATCAAATTCACATTTACTGTGTATCCTAATTGGTTGTTTAGGTCTACATCGAGTTTAAGAGAAAAAAAAATTACATGTATTAAAAATAAACTGTTCCATTGTGAATTACTACCTTTCTCTGATATGTGTCTCCAAATGCTTTTAGTTTCAGCTTCACTAAAATGTTTGCCATGGGCTGGGTGAAATACATTAATTGGTTAACTGTTCTACTTTTGCTTAAGACCAACAATTTGATACTGGTTTTTGTATTAAGAACTATGCTGTTAATTAAGAGCTTGTTTAAATGGTCTGTTTTATATAACTACATTTTTCAAAGGTCTTACTGAAGTAATTGTACAAAATTAATTTATACTGACTACATTTCTTGGCAAAAATGGATTGTAAAATAAGCAGCACGAATGTATGGAGAACAAGAGAAGTTTGATAACTTGACCCAACATTTAATACACGCACCCTGGGGCTAATTAGGTCTCCTTAAATTCTGCTTGGTCTAGTAGCTCCTGTGGGGCAGAACATTTTTGGCATGGTGAATCAGACATTCCAGATTAGTCGATGATGATAAAATGACTTTCAGTCCTGATAGATTACTTACATTATTCCACTTGTGTATGTTATGCATAATACATTTAAGAAATAAAATATGCAATGAAAAGTATTTTATAGACTAAATATTCTAACGGTAAATGTACTAATGCGGAAATTTAAAGCACATTTTGTAAAATGTGCATTACTTTGCAGGGACTATAAATTAACATTATGACATTAAAACAGCATTCACCATGTGTTAGGTTAAGATTTTTAGGAGTATAATTAATACTCTCTCAATTATTTTGTCTGCAAAGTCATTCAATTATTACTAAAGTCACTTTCAAAAGCTTGATCTAATTACAAATGATAAATATTATAGTCTTGATTCTTTTCCTCTAAATTCTGCAGTTCCGAGAACTCTGAACAAGTTGTGTAATTCTAAAAAATAGGATCAGTATTGACAAGGATATAACAGTCAAAAGCCAATGGCTTGTCCTTACACCATTGTACAACATATCCAAAAACACTTGAGTAACTTGTGTTCCAACTAACACTTGCCAGTTACTGTGCACAGACATACCACAAAAAGTTGTGAATTTTACAATTTCATAGCAGATAAATTGAAAAAAATCAGCTGCCAGCAAACATGCTCACAGTCAGACTAAAATGAGGCAAATTTTGCAAATCAATCAGGGAAAATATCAAATTGGAAATTACACTTGATTACATGAATTGTTGTCTTTGGTCTTCTTTTCTCAATTAACTGCATTAATATGAGAGAATTCTGAGGGTACATCCTGTGGTTTGGGGAAAAGAGCAAGGAACTTGGGATCAGAAGACCCAGTTCTGTTTCTCAGTAATAGTGTTGTTGAAGCTACAGTTATATCTGAAAAATACTAGCTATATTTCTGAACGGTTAGGTGCATTGTAAATGACAGTGATAAAACTTTAAAAATGCATTGGAAAAGCAACCTGATCTTCTTATCAAAAAGTCTTCTGATATTGCTAACTGGAAGGAGCATTTTAGCCAAATAATTCAATATGCCACTTGCATAAGACATTTTTATTCAAGATTTTTAAACATTTTCACAAATAGCACCCTACACAAAGCTTATAATGATGCTCTCTGTTTAGTAAGCATCCCTTAAATAAAAGCTATGGTATGAATTTATATTTATTAAAATAAATCTTCTCTGGTAATGATACCTATTTTTACTTATGTGGATATAATCTCATAGAAGTTGTATTAAGGAGAAGAGGCATGAACAAATTTGTTTGAAAAGTGTTACATCAATTTTGCTATCTTTTCTTAAAGAACTGAGAATAAATCTGACCCAACATCTGGTTTATCTCTAAATTTAGAAACTGAACTTTCATATAAATTGAATTTAATTTAGATCAAGTTCTAAACCTGATTCAACTAAATTCATAGTCTGAAATATTTTGAGGTAATCCATTAACTGATCTTATGAACAGGACTTTTACATGCCAAATAAATATATTTGCATTCGAGAGCTCTACAAAAATATTAAGGGTTTTTTTTGCAATGTAATATAGACCACACAATATTGATCTACAACTTTTATGAACTCATTCAAATTACCTTGCTGCAATGGATCCTAGACTGAGCTTGGCTTGGAAGACTGACCACCCAGAAACTCCATCTGGTTTAACTATAATCACCATCCTGTTAGTATATATTCCATGGTCTACAACTTAAACTAAATACATTCATTCACAAAGCAATTCAATATGTTGCTTTTTATTTAAGGAAAAAAATGAAATATTCGTGTAATAGCAGTTAGAACATTCATACATCAGTATATCCAGTTTCTGACCTACTGACAGATAGCTTTGGTCTCATTGACATTACATCAGTCTTAATACTATTGTTTCAAAGAAATAGAAGCAAACGTGACTACTATGCACATAATTTCTCTCTTTGGAATGCACTGGCTTGCTTGCTGTGGAGCAAATTAGATATTAAGATAGGTAGATAGATATAGATTTATTGACAGATGAGAGAGTTAGATCGTTAGATAGATAGACAGACAGACAGACAGATAGACAGAGCAAGGAAGGCTTATGATTGCAAACTTAATCCATCTTCCTGGATGAACTTAATCTAGCTTACTGCTGGAGAGTTTCTCCGCTTTTAACTAAATAGCCCACTAGAATCATATTGTCTCAGTATTTCCAGCTTCCCAAGAAACTAGCTGAAGCAGAGACCAGGAAAGCAGATATGAGCTTCAGACTTCCAAGAAAACAAACCAAAATTTGAAAAATCCAGTATGTTTCTGGAATATTGGATTATGGATCGCTGTGTTCTTCCCAAATCTTTTTCAGGACATGTACTTTGGAAATGCAAATATATTTTAAACTTTCCAATATATGTTTTGAATAGTATAAGAGAAGTAAAAATCCTTATTCTTGACGGTAAGGAACCAAATTCAGATTAGAGAGATATAAATGACTTTTTGAAATTTTTAGTCAGAAGAAAGTTATCAAGAAACTGGCTCATCTTGCCATAGTATAGATGATGAAATTAAAGCTCAAGAAAATTAAATGATTTGGTTAATTGAAAAATTGGGTCTAAAAAGAAGTCTTTTAATTCTTAGGACAGTGGATAATGAATCCAAAATGCAGCATTGATCTATTCCTCCTCCTTGACGAACATTTTGTTAAAATCGATTTATGATTAATTGAAATGCTGTAGATAAATTGCTTTAAAATTAATAGTCAAGAAACTAATAAGCTTCTTTTGATAAGTGTTATTAAATCTCAACATATTATAAAAGTATAAAAATATATTACAACATTTAGATGGAAGTGTTTTAAGAAGTTCTTAACAGAGCTTTTATAGAAATAACAATATTTGTATTTCTATCTACTCCCCCAAATTTGTATTGCCTTATACTTTAAAATACTTTGTATATGGGAAATTTATAGTAACCATAGCTGCTATTTACAGAATATCACCATATATCTGACAGGTAAACTCTGAGGAACAAGTATTACCTCATTTAATTCTCAAAACCCACCATGTCAAGTATGGTTTCTTCTCCTTTACACATGAGGAATCTGCATAAGTTAAAGAAAAGAAGTGGAAAGGCATATGAGTGAAGAAAGGTATGTATACAAGTCACTCTGGATGAATAAATGACTGAGTTTTTAGTACTGAATTAGCTCTAAGTTTGAAAATGTTAAAATAAAATGAAATGTATTTCAATGAGCAACATTTATCTTCAACAGTGCTTGCAGTTTCATAAGAGGAAGCAGCAGCCTCATCTATGCAGACCTTTTTTTTCTAGCAGGAAGATATTTATCTTGAGAAATTATGCTAGATTGCATAACTTTATGGTCAAAGTAATTAGATTAGATCATTGTTAACATCTCTCTTTAAGAGCCAAGGGTGCAGCATATTCATGGAAAATTCAAACCATAAATTTTAATACACAGATTAAAATTATGGATTTCCAGTAATGGATAATTAATGGCGCCCTTCAATTTTTTTAAAGTAAGATTTTTCAATTGAGAAAGTGAAGTCTGGACGAATGGGAGATTTCATTTAATTCCCGTCTAAATGAACTATGTATAGGTCTACGAAGACAACATCTTATGTGTCCATTCAAAGCAAAATCAGTTTTTAGAACATTATGTCCCCTAATAATATCATCAACATTGTCATTAAAAAAAATAAGAGACTTATACAAAGACCACTGTTATCTAAAACTATGGCCAAAATACTAATATGTTTTTCTTTAAAAAATAATGCTTTGCTCTGCTTAGACATGGGAGTAATTAAGACACAAAGATATTAAAGTAAAACACATGGAGGAAACCAATGAATATTGTGAAATGTTTGGAAGCAGGGGAAAAAAGTGCTTCTTTGACCATAGAGGAATCTCAAATGGTCCCTGGGGATCATCTGATTTTTAAATAGCCCCCCTATCCTTTACCCCATGGGTCACAGGCTCCCAGGTGGTGCTAATGCTGATGGGCCACCCTACATTTTCACTAACAAGGGTGCAGGCAACATCTAAAATAAGAATTTATGCAGAACTGTTTCTGATTAAAAGTTAATGAAATCTAGGAAAGAAAGAAAACCCTAAAGAATAATTAAAAAAAAAAAGTCCTGTAGTCTTTAACTCCTGAAATAATCATGCATATGTGGGAGTTTCCTTCCAGTTATTTTTGTTTAGACATAGTTGACTAATAGATAACAGAGTTTTACATCTCACTTTGTTACTTAACAAATCATGGGCATGTCCCCCATGTAATTATTTTTTTATAATTACATTTTAAACTGTACAGAATTTTTTGCCATGTAGTTAATACGATAACTTATTTGTTCAATACTATGAAGTATTTAAATTCTTTCCAGTGTCTTATTAGTATAAGTAATATGTGGGTAAATAATTTTTAACATTCCTGATTATTTTCTTATGACAGGTTTTCTAGAAGTTAAATTACCTCATCCAAGGTTATGGACATTTTAAAACTCTGAATCAAATTGCATAGGCATATCTACCTCGGCATTATTACTTTTAAAAATATGTTTATCAATTTCATAAATGAAAGCTAGTTTACTTTATTTGGCTTATTTTATTACTAGCATGCTTCTAGCCGTTTCTATTACTACTGCTCTGAGAATCTTATTCTGTCCATCAGTATGTTTTCCCCTTTATCTCAATGATTTCTTAAAGCTTTTTTATGTTAATGATATATTCCTTGCTAATACTTCTCAATTTCACTTATCTTTCTAATTTTATATTTTTCTATGCAGAAGTTTTTATTTTCTTGCATTGGTTTTACATGTAGAAAGTCACTGAAAATTCTAAGCTTATTTTCTCTTAGATTATGTGGTTTAATTTTTTTTGTTTGTTTAAAATATTTAACCTAACTATAATTATCTTTGTAAGATTAGGATCTAATTTAGTTTTATTTCCTGGGTAATTTCTCAAGCACATTTTATTGAGTGAAAAATGTCTGTCTCATGAATTTTGATGATTTTAAAATCATTTAATAAGAATTTTGAAAACTAGAGGTTGTCTATTGGCTTTTTCATCTCTTTCACAATATATTTATAAATGACTGAGACAGTAGAACACAATTATATCTATAAAATCTGAAAGTGTACTTTCTTTTTTATTCTGACTTTTCTTTAGATTATTTGTAACTTAAAAAAAAAAAACTTCATTTCACCAGATGAATCGACTTAGCATGTTAATATTAAAAATGTTTCCCCCAGACTCTGACTGGGAATATGTACATGTCACATTAGTTTTCTATTGCTGTGTAATTTATTATCACAGATTTAGCAACTCAAAGTTCTGTAGGTCAGAAGTCCAGTGCACTGTGGTTGGGCTCTCTGTTCAAGCTGTGTTCTCATCTGGCAGCTGGGGATCCTTTCCCAAGTTCATTTCTGTTCTTGGCAGAATCTGTTCCTCACAGCTGTCACACTGACGTCCTCATTTCTTGCTGCCTGACTACCAGAAAAGTGTAAATTAATCCTGGGACACTTGACAATGTTTAGACTTTCAATAAATAGTTTAACCAAAATATATTTCAATTCATTCAAAATATTACATATGCACATACCCATAATTATTATAATATTCTTTCTACAGTTCTTATAACTATCCTGTAAAGATACACTTCTTTTGTGTACTTAATTTGTGTGTAGATATTTCCTTCTAACTCATCATTTATGCAGGAAACCTCAGCCTTCTCTGTTTGTTCTTATTCTCCTAACTGCACCCCTGCGTAATTCTGTTTGTTTTTATTTAGCTATCTTGAGTTTTCTAGAATTAATCAAAATGTCTGCAAATACTGATCTCTTTCCAATACTTAAACATCTCATTAATAGAGGAATTTCTTCTTTCCTTTTTTTAGCTAACTCCTATTGGAAAGTCTTAACCATTTCATAATTAAATATACTAATGGCTATTGATTTCATATATTCTTAACCATATTTTAAAAAATAACTCTCTAGTTTACCTTTATACATGTTTTCCTTTGTTTTTCTTTTCTTTTTAATCAAAATGGGAGTTAAAGTTGTTTTTATTTTTGTAATCAATTGAAATGATCATATGGGTTTTCTTATCAGAATGATTGATGTGTTATAGTATTCACTGATTTCCTAGTTTTAAGTCAATTTAAACATGATATATATTATATGTAACATAAAATTTACATACATTAAAATGAGCATATTTTACCTGTATAGTTAGGTGCATTTTGACGAGTGTATACACAATTATGTCTACTACACAAGATCTTTGCACTCAATCCCTACTCTGTCTGAAGCACCAGAAAACCACTGGTTTACTTTAAAGTGTCATATAAATGAAGTCATACTGTATATCCTCATTTGTGAATCTCTCTGTTAGCATAAGGCTTGTGAGAGTCATCTGTTTTGTTGTATCCATCAGTTGTTGATTCTTTTTCAGCATGGAATATTATTTCACAATCTGTTTACTAACTTTTCTGTAGATAAATATTTGGATTATATCTGGTCTTTGGCTATTTTACATAAAAGCTACTACACATATTCTTGTTCAAGTTTTTTCATGGACATATATTAACATTTCTCTTGGATAAACACCCAGGAGTAAAATTACATGGTCATAGGGTAGGTGTATGTTTAACTTTATAAGAAATAGCAAATCTTTCAAAAGTAATTATATCACTTTATACACCCACCAGCAACATATGAAGGTGCCAGTTACTCACATCCTAGATAACACTTGGAATTGTTAACTTTCAATACGTTTTTCTAGGAACAATTTTTAATATTCTATGCTTAGGGAACTTTTCCTGTAGGGCAAGTGTACGTGTTTTTTTAACAATAGTTGAGGCTCGTCAAATCAGACAACAGGAACAATTCCAGTGGCAGAAGAGCTTCTCCTGGATCTTTTCCAGTTTTCAGCAGTTTGTGAAATAGTTTAGAATCTTACTGAGAATTCTTGACAATATAAGATGCAGATGGAGCTTTCTAAGACTTAAATTCAAGTAAATTATTCTGTCAGTCATGGTATAGGAAAATACTACTATTTATCCTGTTATAGAAGCCATGGCATATTTTATATCTCCAAATCTCTGTCGACTTCAGGTCCTGATAGGTCAGCCCGGAGTCTCCTAAGGAAATCTTTGTTAACTCCCTTTCTTCCCACTGCCGAAGGATATTGCTAAAATGAGGTTAGTTTGAACTTTATCCTGACCTTATCTAAGAGCATCTTACAGCATTATTTTGCTAATTTTGGCAAGATAAAACTTTCATTTTTGCTTCTCAGCAGTCTTCAGTGACTCAGAATATAGGATAAACTGTTGCCCAGATAAGTGGTAGTCAAGGCTAATTTAAACCTTTATAAAATCCAATTGTATGTAATTAGATAAAAGTTTCCTCCATTTCAAAAGACCATTTTAGTTAAATAATGTGTCTTCTTTCGCATCAGTGGATTTACTTATGCAATTGAAGAGAGTAAATTACTTCCATAATCTCACTCCCACCAATTAGATGAATAATCAAGTTTGTTGTATAAGTCATGGAAAGGTCACTTTCAATATGTTCTAAAGAAACTCTACTCTAAGACATATTAAGCAGAGGGAAAATAAAATGATAATTGATATTCATTTATTAAAGCTGGTGTATAATTAATAATGTTTCTGAAATTTTCCCTAAGCACATTCTATAACTTGCAGTTTAGAATTATAAGTGTTGAAATAAAGGACACTGATTTTTTCCCCCTTTATTCAGGCATCTACCCCTAGGGAAATAGCCATAGGAAAGTAATCTCCACAATCCAGATTTCCTATGGATGAAGCTTCAGGAGATCATCCTCAATCCTGATGTTAAACTCTTCTCATCAAATTAGTTTAACTTAAGAAGCTTTGAATACATACAATTCTGAAGTCTGTTAAAACTGGTTCCAGCTAGCTAAGGGATCTACATACACACATATGGTAGAATGGGATTTCAAAATTGTAGAATAGATAAACAAGATTACACTGTATAGCACAGGGAAATATACACAAAATGTTATGATAACTCACAGAGAAAAAAATGTGACAATGAGTGTGTATATGTCCATGAATGACTGAAAAAATTGTGCTGAACACTGGAATTTGACACAACATTGTAAAATGATTATAAATCAATAAAAAATGTTAAAAAAAAAAAAGAGTGAAGATCTTAATGCTGGAGAAAAAAAAAAAAAAAAAAAGAAAGAAAAAGAAATACGTTAGATGATCCAGGTCAGTGTTATCAGAAAATTGCATTAAAATCAAATAAATACTAATACACATCAGAATGAAATAAATAGTAAACCTACGACAAATGTCAAGTGTCCCAGAAACTGCCTCTTTAACATTTGATTAAATAACTCTGTCCAGCTCACCCTTGCCACTGTCAAAACTACCTACCAAAAGGTAAAATAAGAAATGGGGCTGGCACCATAAATATGGAGGGAAATGGTACTAGAGTTCAGAAAGCTTGTGTGGCTTTCTAGGACCTCCACAATAAGTAATCTACCACTCATATTTATTTACTGGATTCACTTTCTCATTTAACTCAAATATATCAAATCCAATGACTTATTATAGTCTAGAATTTTATTTCTGTTTCGTTGCTCAAATTAATTAACTTTTTCTAAAATATAAACTATTGTGAATTAGGTGTGATTGCAGTCTGAGCAAACAATAAGTGAAATTAAAGATATTAATTTGAGAGGCTGGTGGTGTCAAGATGTCTTCACAAAAGAGAAACACTAACACTAACATGTGAAAGATGAGTAGATTTTTCCTGGTAGGAACAATAATTAAAAAAAAAAAACAGTTGAAAAGAATTTCAGGAAGTAAGATATTCTAAGAAGATAAAGAAAAAATAAAGATAATTGGATTGGAAGTTGGCAAGGCAAACTTCAGTGTATGGTGGATATGAAGCTGGATTTTAAGTTTACAATGAACAAATTATACTCAGAGTAGAGAAAATGATTTTTAAACTATTATTATTGAGAAATAACTGGACCCAGGGAAGACAATTTTCATCTTAGGACTTGATAATGTTCATAGACTTTAAAAAAAATAGACACAGTGAAGGAGGAAGGAACTTATTAGCATAGCATCAAAAGATCCAAGAATTTGTATGGTGATGGCATATGTTAGTTGCTTAAGGAAAGAACATTGGAAGGTAGAGGGGGCTTTTGTTTCTCCTAGGTAGGAAGCAAAAAAAGTAAATGAAGATAAAGAGAAAAAAAAAAAGTAGGAAAGAGAGAAAGAAGAACTACATGTGTAAACTTTAACATACTTACTTAAAATTACTGTTCATGTGTTTCTCCTTCCAGACATGAACTTTGTGATAGATGAATCCTGGCTTAATGTCCCTTCATCTCTAGCACCTGACACAGGGCAGGTTCCTCAACATAGGTTTATGGAATGGACTCGTGGAAGTAAAATAATTCTTGTCGTATGATTTCATTATTTGGGGAGGATGGAGGAAATTGGATCCTCTGAGAATAGGGGAATTGGCAGTTAGTTGAGAGTCCACTTGGAACACCTGTTGAAAGGAACATGATAATGATTTTTTTTTAAGTGAGGAACGATGAGAATAACATTAACTCGAAGTGGATGTGGTCGGCATGTTTTTGAGTTTTTAGCAACTGCAATTTGGAGAGCAGACGTAGAAAAATCAATCAGTGGATATAATAACAGATTGTCAATGCAGTCATTGTGGTGTAGCCTGTATACTGATGCTTTTGGAGGCTTGTGTGACAAATCACATGGCTGCCTTTAGTATCCTGGCTGGCAATGAAGGAGAGTGAAATTAGAAGTAGGCTTTGGATTTGGAGAATAAAGGAACAGCAAATGTTAGAATTAAGATTTAAAAAGAACAGGCTTAATAGGGTTATGGAAGTGAGAGAGATAAAGTATATTAAAAAGAACTACTCTTGTAATTCTTCGCTTTCAAGGCAGAGAAATTTCAGCATTCAAAACTGTAGCGAGAGACGAAACAAAGGTGATAATTTCAATCAAGGTTACATCATTTATGTTTGTAGATACCAAATAAAATGGGCAGACCTCGGTTTTATAAGGATTGAAGCATTCTGAGCCAGCATGCTAGAAGAATCACTCACTTGGATGATGAAGCTAATAATCGGACTAGGGGGGAGAGAAAAATAGTGGACCAAGTATTCAAGAAATGAGACTGTTAAGAGGTTGTAGATTGGATGACTGTCAGGATGAAGAAACTATATGTTACGGCAAATATCTCAGAAAAGATCAGTGGTGAAAAAGATGTCTCAAAACGATAGTCGTGTGCAAGTAATCTTGGATGCCTCTTCCTTACCCAGATGGAAAAAAAGGTCTCTAGCCAAAGATAAGGAGAATTTCAGCCGTTAGAGAAAAGTCACTTCCAGTTACAGAGCAGGTGTGGAGGAAGTTCTTATACAAAACGCGGCCAAGAAAAGGAGCATTAGAACCCGCATTTTTCTAATTATTACATAAGAATATTAATAAGGTTTCTCTAAAAAAATCATATTGTGCCTGGGAGAGGCAATCAAAAAACATTTAATGTTGAATAGAAATTCATATATTTCTCTGAAAAACTCAGAGGCTAAATGATGAACCAAAACTGCTGTGTGAAAGCTGTCCTAGGTACAAAAATTGGAAATGTTTGCTCTCCGTTATTAACATCACAGGGCTATTTGGGGCTCCTGGATTCACCAGATGAAAAGAGGATACTGACCTAGACATACAGAAACATTCAGGCAATGAGCTGGTTTCCTGCACTTGTGCTACTCAGGGGACAGGACTCCACCCCCCAGTCTCCTCAGCATTGGTTAGGGAGAAGGAAGGACATCACCTTTTTATCAGTTATTCAGTCCTTTATGGATAAAGAAGTGTGACAAACACTAGTTGCATCTAAATATCTGTATTTCCCTTTTCCCATAGCAATAAAAATGTTAGCTCTATAAGTAGATACCCAGAATGAAAATACGTATTTCAAGCCCCCTTGCATCTAGGCATGATCATGTGACTAACTTAGACCTGTTGGGATTTGGGTGAAAGTTATCAGTTCACCTTCTAGGTAGCGTCCTTGTAGGAAAGGATGTGCCATCCCCGGCAGCCTTGTCTCTTCTCGCTGGTCCACGATCAACCCTGAAGTTAAGTACAGCATCCTACGGGGTAATAGAGTGCCACCTGATAGAGGGAACTTAGGCGCCTTTTTTGACTTTGCTGAGTGGAGCCGTCAGAGCTGCTTGGAATTTTATGGAAAAAAACAGACTTCTATTATGTTTAATTTACTCTTGTTTGGATTTTAATTTACTCTTGTTTGGATTCTTGCTTACATTCAAACTCAAACACTGACTAATGCAGAAAGAAAGAGAGTGTAGTAAGATATAACATTTCTTACAGTGTCAGCCCAACCTAGCTGTAATAGCAATTGCTAAGTCAATAGTTGTTTGAATTATTTCGTAGCAAGTCATAGAGAAAAACAATGAAAGGCATTTTGCAATTGTTAGGCAGGGGAGAAGCCCTTTACTGAATAACATTTTTATAAATAACTCGGAGACATGGGGTATTTGTTTATGGAAAAGAGAATATAACCAACTGAAGTCTAGTGTGACTATAATCAAGTTTAAAAATGTTAATAAAATAAACTCTAGCAAACATCTACATTTAAAAGTCATTTTTATAAAGTTGAGCTTTTGAGTACAAAGTGTTACAATGGCAGGGTAAAGCTTTGATCATTTTTATTTCTAACTAGGAGTGTAGAAAAGTTAACATTATAGATACATACTAGAATGAAAGACTTATCTCCAGAGAGCTCTTGCTGGCAACAAGTTATAATATGGAGTCGTTTCTTATGTTTCTCAAAGTATATATTATGAGAATATTTGGTATGTTTTCAACTATTGTATTTAGAAGAGTAATATTTTTCATAGTGGAAGTGCAAGTGTGTTATATACTGCTGTGTATACAAAATACCCCAAAACTTACTGGCTTCGCTTGACAAACACTGAATTTGCTCATGATACTTGGATCAGGAATTTGGGAAGGAGTGGGCTTGTCAGGCAAGATGGCACTGGCATCATTCGCTCTCTTCCTTCACTATGCTGGAAGGTCCAGGAAGTTCACTCGGATATTTAGCACCCATGTGTTCCTTCATGTGTTCTCTTCCTCTCCATTTAGGAAGACTAGGTTTCCTCACAAGATGGTGGTCATTGTGCTTCTTACACTGGCTTCCACGGGGGCATTCCAACAGCAGGGACAAAGGGAAGTGCAATTCTCTTATGGCTCAAGCTTGGAAGTTATACCTTGCCATTTCTAAGGCAATCTACTGTCAGCATGAGTCATGGAACCCATCCAGATTCAAGAAGAAAGAAAAGAGACCCCTCCTCTCAATTAGGAAGAGCAAAGAATGTGGTCATCTTTCATCCATCATGATACAAAGCCAGATTCCAGATACGAAGGTAAAAATATGAAGAAGCTGCACAAATCCATAAATTAGAAAAAGGAAAAGAAAAAAACTTCCAATATAAAATTATCTCCTCAATATCTGGGCAACATTAAAAAATTCTCCATGAATAGTATGAAATTTCAGAAACCTGCAGGTAAAATTTGAACAGACTGCTGAAGGCATACAGTTTAAATGATGTATTTCTACCAAAATGTCTTCAAAAGTGGCAATAGTGAGGAATTTTATTTATTTACTTAAAAATTATATTTTCCCCAGATTTATTGAGATATAATTGACATACAACATTGTGAAAATTTAAGGTTTATAACATGATGGCATGTATTGCAAAATGTTTACATGATACGGTTAGTTAACAGATCTATTATTTGAGGAAGTTTATTGAACTAAGAAGAAGAAAAGTCTTCAAATAGACTAACTGGTTTCTTCATTCATACAATTGTTTCTGCATTTATTTATTTGTCCAACAAATGTTTCCTGAGGGCTCATCATGAGACCAAGGATTGTGTTAAGCAAAGAAGCTGTAACAAGGAAAAGACAAATGTTGTTTTCTTTCCTTCACGGTGCTTACAACTTCATGTTATAAATGAACTGGGAAGATCCTTCCTCTGGAGCCCTGATAATGCAGCACAACGTCAGCCTTTGTGTCATCCGTAGATAAGGATATTTATGTGAACAAGATTAATGTAACATAAAAATATAAAATACAAATTCATGGGTGGATTCAGTTATTTAAGCAAAGAAGCATAATTCAAGGTTTTGTTATACCCCCTGTTCATCCTAAATCTTTAGGCCAATGTCTAAAGCATGTTTTTAAAAAAAACAGATGCCTCCCAGCACACAGGATAGTCGCATCTGCTCTGTAGCTCCACATGGGAACATCTTCTCACTACTAAGCAGCACATCCCCAGTTCCAAGAACACATGAGCCTCTTAAAACAAAGTTGAAAATCTAGTGGCTTGCAAGTCAGCTGGCAGCGTATCTGCATTTTTCAGCAGGTTTGGATATTGGGGGGAGCTTAGAGTTCACTCTGTAACTGACCTCTCTGAGCCAAGTTCAGAGTGGTGTGAGTTATCAAACCTGACAGCTTTTTGGCAAGTCTTTGAAGGCTCTTGGGCCAGACTCCCTTCCAAGCTCAGCTGGGATCAATTAGGATAAATAATAGTTCTTGCAACAGCTAGTTCCTACCATGCTTTTAAAAAGTATTTAGTGTGGAATAATGCAATTTATGGCTTACCTGTACCATGCTCTCTATTCAAAAGAAAATCAGATCAAATTGGAAGGTTCAAATACCCTGAATTTCAGAACAAACAGTAGAGGGGTGGGGAGAGAGAAGACTCAAACAAAGAGACCAATATTTTGAGGCTTCCTTGTTCTCTAAATTTATCTAAGACATAATTAAACATATATTAAAATATTGTATTTCCCCCAAATCTGAATTTCTGCCCTAAATGCAGTATCTTGAAATTCTGGTTAAAACCTTACCCACCCTCCCCCCCCACCAACACATACACGCAATCAAGGACTTTGACCATTCGGTACCAAAGAGACTTGCTAGTGTATAAGGCACATTTTCGCTTCTAGGACAAACACTTAACCTAAGCACAGGTTAGTAGTGAATAATAAATGGCAAATAGCCAATGGAAGTCAGCAGTAAAGCAGCAAATAATTATGTTCTATAGTGATTTAATAATATGAATTTTCTTGCTTCATGTGAACCAAGCTCTGCTTTTATTGGGTGTTTCTCTCTATGTGGCCTGAAGGTAAGGCACCGCCGCTATCTCATGGCTAGAGTTCACACCTTGACTCTTTGCCAGAAATTTGCTTTTCTGACCTTAGTAGTTGCTACTAGAATCATGAGACTATAGTGGCACCTCATTAATGGTTGTGTAGGTTTGACATTTGTCTCCCACAAAATGTAACTGCTTGTTTAAAACAAATGTAAGTGAAAATGTTGCTACATATGTGCTTTAGCAGTGTTTTCTGCTTCACTTGGTGTCTCCACTTTTTTGGCCTCAGCTCCTTGTATTTTTAACAACAGAAAAACCATTTATTGTTAACAAGAAGGTTTGGATTTGGGTAGGTTGTTTCTTTCCCCACTCAGAGATAAAAAGTTATTTGAAGTTCTTTCTACAGTAACCTTTTGCATAAATGACCCGAATGAAGTTTTTTTCCAGGTAGATTTTATCCTCTATAATAATAACTTTGTTGAGTTATAATGGCAATCACCAAAATATACGAAGCTTGTGGAGAAAATGATTTAATAATGTTTGCAAATATCCAAGCAGATCCTTTAATGCAATTAATTATCGGCTCTGAAAATTTGCTAGAGTACTCATGTAGTACTGTTCCTGCCAGCTGCTAAGGATGCAGTGATGCTCAGACACACCCCCTGCCCTCCCAGAGCTACCTAAGCCTGGATGAGTTAAGTGCTCTCTCCAGCTCAGCGTCTAAATTTATGGAGTTTGTGGAGCTGAATGACATAGTGATGCCAAATGGAATTGAATGCTTAAGAATTATTAGTAATTATTATTTTAGTAAGTATCAAAACACCATGCTTTTTGCAGAATACAGTTTAAAATGAACACAATAAATGGTTTGGTTAAGTGGCACATAAAATATTTCATTGTTTTTCAATGTGAAGAATCTGAACTATGGCTTGTGTGTTTGTGTGTGTGTGCACTTTCTTGTACCTGAATCCTTGAAGATCAGACTACTACATGTTCAAATTATTTTGAACCTCATTTTTGAATTACTGACTTTTACTTGAGAAGTTGGTGAAAAATATGTCAAAATTAGGCTAACAGAAGAAAGACATTAACATTTTTAGATTGAATTCTGCCTAATTTAACAAATATTTACTGTCTTAAAATAGGATTTCACTGTTTAAAATATGAGGGAAACAATGGATACAAGGCTTGGTCTTTAGTTACAGAGGCATTAAGAATCTCAATGAGAAAATCACAAAAGAAAAAATAACAATGAAGTAAGAGTAAGAGATGACAATCCTGAGTGGTTCAACGTGACAGTTGCATGAGAAAGAAGAAGACAGGGTTGCCTATGAACCGACATCCTTAAGGAAGGCTTTGTTGGAGAGTTATGACCCGTGCTTACCACTGTCCAATTTAGATGTCCAGAAAAGGGAAGAGAAAGCATAATAAATAAATTACTGAGAATCTGAACAGCGTGAGCAAGGGCTGAAAGGTGGAGCTGAGAATAAGGTCCCAGACTGACTAAATCACAATTAGACAATCATCTTCAAATGATCAAGAAATTACTTTAACTACAACATCTTGTAGCAAATTTTACTTCCACAAGTACAATATTTATCAGTTATGTTTACCTTGTTTATCTATACAATTTTTTGTATTTATTTCAGTAGAAATCACTTACTTTCATAGGGAGAAATCCTTTTGTGACACACTGTCTCTCTTTTGCACAAATTTCCTGAAGGCAAACACCTGCAGAAATCCTCTGCAGGACAAGCCTAAGTCTAGAGTTTTAGTTTAGAAATACTTGCACGTCTTTTTTTTCAGTTTGTTTTGGTTTTTGTAAACATAGCATTATTTAAAATTAAGCATAAATTCAAGTAATAAATAATTTTAAAAAAATTAAGCATAGCTTTATTTCTTATTCATATTGTTATTCATGTATCTTAACTCTTGAGCATTTTTGATTCAGTCTCCCAGTTTTTCTTTTAGTTTTATTAGAGGCTTAGTGTTTATTTTCATGTTCATGTAGGTTTTTGTATAAATAAATTACCTTGATATTTGTTTCAAATATTTTTCTAGGAGTTTAGCACTATAGTTTTACTATTTACGTTAATATGCACAAAATGTAAATTAGTAAGAGTACAGATCTATGATTATATATTTTCTGTAATTTATATTTAAATAATTTAGAAAAGTCAGTGGGAGATACATAGGTAGAAAAGTTACTTGTAATCTACAACCTTGACTGTTAGATCGTATCTGAGGGATGTTACCTGAAATCCATATTACAGAAATAGCTAAGAAAAGTACTTAAATACTACAAATGAAATGTACGGTGGCAGGTTGTGGTAACTCGTCTCCAAAGAAGGCTCCCAGTGAACCAGCCTCCCATAATTTGAACTCTTGTGTAGTCAATGCCCACAATGAATGAAGAGCCAATTCTTAACCTATACATTAAGAAAGTTTCCGGTTTCTAATTTTGAGCTCTTGGGAACCCTGAGCCACCACAAAAGGTGCCAGTTACCCAGCTGGAGAGACTCTATGGAAATGCCCAAAGACCACATATTGGGGGAAAGAGTGACAGCTGTCTTAGCCTTCTGACTGAGTCTTCCATTACTCCCACCCCAGATACTACCTTACTGCAACCACATGGGAGACCCCATGTGAAACCAAAAGAAAAACCACATAGAGAAGAATTTGAGACTTAATAATGAAGAAACAAGTTACATGAAAAACAAAAGATACAAAGAATACAAGTTGCTGAGGGAGACTAATTACATTGAGTCGATAAGAGAAAATTTTCTCAACCTGATAAAGTTTATGTATAAAGAAAAATTCTACAGTTAAAATCATACTTAATAATGAAAGACTGAACCAATCCTGCTTAATATCAGGAACAAGGCAGTGATATACATTTTATCATGTTTACGCATCCCTGCACTAAAAGATCCAGCCAGTGGAATAATATAAATAACACATACATACATACTTACATACAATACAATGCAGATTTTTTTTTCAAATAGTAAATATGTGTGTAGGAAATTCTAAATAATCTACAAAATATTTCCTGTAACTCATAAATAAACTTAGCAAGATTAGTTATGTAGTCAAATAAAAAATTCTGCCATTTGTCACAATATGGATGTACCTTGAAGACATTATGCTAAGTAAAATAAGCCACACACAGAAGGGTAAATATTGCATAATACTCCTTATACTAGGAATCTAGAAGAGTCAAACTCATAGAAGCAGAGGTAGAATGGTGGTTGCCAGGCGCTGGGGCAAAGGGAAATGGGGAATTGTTTTTCAATGGGTATAAAGTTTCTGCTATGCAAGATGAGTAAGTTCTATGGACTGGCTGTAAAACAGTCTCCATAATTAACAACAATATTGTACTCTTTATATAAGAGGATAGATATGTGGTTCAGGGTCTTGCTTGTGGTGATGGTATAACAGGTGTATGCATACATCCAAACTTATCAAAATACATACATTAAATGTGTGCAGTTTTTGTATGTCAATTATACCTCAACAAAGCTAAAAAAATTAAATGTCTTCAGTTGCATTCCATTTTGAGTAACGTCTTTTTTTCTTCTTCTCCATGGTCATGTTTTTATTTAACAATGAAACATTTAGAAAAGGAAACAAAGGCATGTTAATCTCATTGTATTAGTTTCTTGCCTGTATCACAAAGTTTAGTTTTTACTATAAATTGTATAATTTGAAATTTTACTTCGAAATTTAATTCTGGCATTTTCCTCATTATGAAATAACAATAAACATTAAACATAGAATTTATATAGAACTCTTATAGATTAATAAGAGCAAGCAGTTCAAAAATCAGGCAAAAAATTGAACAGATATTTCACAGAAGAAAATATGCAGTGACAAATAGAAGTAAGATGGCACAGTATCATTAGGAAGACAGAAATTACAATTATAGTGAGATAATGACTTTACAAACACTAAAAAGGCTAAAAAAAATTAACAAACTCAAGTGTTACAGAGATTCTGGAGCAATGGGGACTCTCATATATTGCTGTTGAAAATATAAAATGGAACAACTACTATGGAAAAGAAATTGTGTATAAGCATGCCATGAATCCTAGCTGGAAATAAAAAGCAATGGATTACTGATACTCAAAATGACATAGATAAACCTCAAATGCATTATGCTGAGCGAAAGGAGTCAGATACACACACAAAAAAGAATACATTTTATGATTCCATGTATATGACATCTAGAACAGGCAAAACCAATCTCCACTGTCAGAAATCAGATCAGTGGTTGCCAGGGTTGAGTGGAGAAAGTTGACTACAAAAAAGCATGAAGGAACTTTGTAGGAGACAGAAACACTCTGTTTCTTGATTGTGATTATCACACTGATATGTGCATTCAGAGAAACTTATCAAACCGCAGTCAATGCATTTTATTGTATAAAAATTGTACCTCAATAAAGTTGAATTTTAAAAATTTTCTCAGAGAGATACCACATACAATGAGTGGAACTGCTAAAAGTTTTAAAAGATCAGTCATAAGTCAATAGATCATAAGTTCTTTCTGTTGGAGAGCATGTTTAGCAACTAGACATTTTATGTATTTCTGTTGGAAGTGAAAAATGGTACACTCTTTGGAAAACAGTTGGACAGTTTTTAATAAAGTTAAAAATACACGTACTGTATGACTCAGGATAACCATTCCGAGGCATTTACTTAAGAGAAATAAAAATATATCCAACAAAACACCTGAACAAAAGTGCTTCTAGCATCTTTATTCATAATATCTCCAGTCTGTAAGTAGCCCAAGGGTTCATCAACAGCTGAAGAGATAATCCTTCTTTTTATGGCTGAGTAGTATTCTACTCTGTGTGTGTGTGTGTGTGTGTGTGTGTGTGTGTGTGTGTGTTTGTGTGTGTGTGTGTATCTCACATCTTCTTTATCCGTTAATGGACATTTTGCTTCCATATCTTGGCTATTGTAAATAGTGCTGCTATAAACATTAGGGTGCATGTGTCTTTCCAAATTAGCTTTTTTGTTTCTTTCAGATAAATATCCAGGAGTGGAACTGCTGGGTCATATGGGAGTTCTATTTTCACTTTTTTGAGAAACCACCATACTGTTTTCCACAGTAGCTGCACCAATTTACATTCCCACCAACAATGCACAGTGTCCCCTTTTCTCCACATCCTTGCCAACATTTTTTATTTGCATTCTTTTTGAGCTTAGCCATTCTAATAGGCGTGAGGTGGTATGTCACTGTTGTTTTGATTTACATTTCCCTGATGATTAGCAGTGTTGAGCATCATTTCATGTGCTTTTTGGCCATCTGCGTGTCCTCTTTGGAAAAATGTTTATTCAAGTTTTCTGCCTATTTTTTATTCTTTTTTTTTTATGTTGAGTTGTATGAGCTGCTTATATAGTCTGGGTATTAACCCCTTATTGGCCATGTCATTTGAAAATATTTCCTCCCACTCTGTAGGTTGTCTTTTTTGTTTTGTTGATGGTTTACTATGCTGTGCAAAAGCTTTTAAGTCTAACCTGGTCCCATTTGTTTATTTTTGCTTTTATTTCCTTTGCTTTAGGAGACAGATCCAAAAATACATTGCTACCATTTATATCAAAGAGTGTTCTGCCTATGTTTCTCTCGAGGAGTTTTATGGTTTCAGGACTTACATTCAATAATTCATTTTAAGTTCATTTTTGTACATAGTGTTACAGGATGTTGCAATTTTATTCTTTTACATGTAGCTGTCCAGATTTCCAAACACCACTCATTGAAGAGACTGTCTTTTCTCTATTGTATATTCTCATCTTCTTTTTCATGGAATAATTGACCATAAATGCATGAGTTTATTTCTGGGCTTTCTATTGTGTTACATCGATCTATGTTTGTTTTTGTGCCAGTACCATATTGTTTTGACTTCTGTAGCTTTGTAGTATTGTCTAAAGTCAAATTGTGAGTTTTTTAAAGGAAAAGTTAAGTAGAGATGTGAGGAAGAAGCAAGAAAGAACCATGAAACTAAATATAGCAAAAATTTCTATTAACAATAAGATTTTGAGTATCATTTTAGTGTTGTATTTTTGTTGTTTTATTGAGATTTAGTCATTTTAATTCAACAGCAAAATCCAATAGCATTTGAAATTTACCAGAACTACAAAGAAAGAAAGAATAGAACATAAATATGCTAGGGCATTTAATAAGTTATTCCACATGCTCATGCCTGAGTCTAAGTTGTTTTATAGGAAATTGTCATACCACCTATTTACAAACAGTAAGTCGTTCCCATAGCTTTTGTTCCATGGCTAGACCTTCACAGTACATGATTATTTCCAATTATTTCATCTCTACAGTCAAATATAAATATAATGATTATATTTACTTAACCAGTTACTGAAAGAACAAAAATATGTAACTTACTTGAATATTACAAAATATAACTCATAAATCCATAATATGTATTAGTTGTTTTTATAATATACACAGTCAATTTTTATAAATGACTCAAGATTTTCAGTGGAAATGCATTTACATTAGGTGCCTTTTAAAAATAAATTATTTCAACCTTGTGAGATATTACACTAAGGGGGATACTCATTCAGCTTTTTTATCATTGCCTATCTATTTTTTATTGCTCTACTTTTCTTTGGGTGGTATATGGAGAAAACTTGAAAGCTGTTTTCCAAGTGGCAACATCCCATATCTTAGCTTGCTTTGATGTTGGCACTGGGCTTGTCGCATGGTCATGTTACTCTTCAAGATTTTCGCAGCATCAGTTTTCATGACTAACCCTTGATTAAAATAATCTCATGGTTTTAACTATAATATTGGGGAATAAACTTGTAACTATTTTAACATAAAATGTTTTATTTTAATGTCAGGCATGGGTGTTGTCTGAGATGTCTGTGTCTTTTTCAACTGATGCTAGAGACTGACCATGAAGACTGTGAGAGACAGGAAACAGCTCCCCATGCTCCATTACAATTTTTTTCTCACCATGAAAGACATAGTCAGGGAAGGGATTTAACAGAAAATAGAAGAGAATAGCACTGGAGTTTCTACCTAATTATTTTATAATTAAAAAGAGAAGGAAAGAAAAATTTTAATTGCAGGAAACTCAAAAATGAATCATGTCAAGCCTTGTCTAATTTGGGGAGAAGAGAAGGGAGTAGGGAAATGAGAATAAATGAAACTTTCTAGTTCTCTCCTGATTGGAGGAGTTATTTTTTGTAATCAGTGATTTCATAGAGTTCTACCTATCAGTTTAATAAACTCAATACTTAAGAAAGGTCATGAAATATTTCATTTAAAATAATTTTGGTGCTAGTGTTTCCTTCTTGTTAAGTTTGGTTAAGCCTACATTATATTTCATAATAAAATAATGACTGATGAGCAACAAACATCACATATATCCTGTACTGAAGATGCCTAAGTCAAAGAAATCTATTTCTATGATGACTTTGTGTTTGAAAACAAAATTTAGTTATAAATTATAAGAGGAAAGAACAAGTTTATTTGAATTAATTACTATTATAAGTAATCCATCTCTAACTAGAGCTAAAAGAAATAAAATTTGAATGAGTAAGAACCAGAATATTAGAATCACTTTAATAAAATCTAATTTAATTATACAGTGCCTTGATTTTTATTATGTCAATACCTCATTTTCTACCAGAAGTCCCAAGAAATCTTTGCACATTACTGAATTTCATTTTGCCTCTAAGTGCTAGAGGCAATATGCAAAATTTGCTCTATTCAGATTTTAAATTCCCCTGTATTCTTTTTTTTAACCCCTGAAGATTTTAGTTGTATACAGACATAGTACACATATTGGGAAATACCTTGATAATTCAAAATGGACAATATGAACCCCAATAATTGAAGTGTGCTTCATGTAGTTCTGTTTTTAAGGTCTTTTGAAGTATGTTATTTACCTCTCTGATAAGTATAAGAAACCTCTACATTGTATAGCATTTCTGTTTCTCTCCTATGTGTGTCCTTTTTTTCCTTTTCTTGAAATCCTTTGTTTTAATTTCATGTCTAATAGAAATAAATCTGAGTTATATAGAGGTAAACGATATAGCACATACACACACTTAATCCCAAATGATGCTTTTATATTGAAACACTTCTGTAGAGAGAATATCTAAAGCATAAGTCACTAAGGCAAACAATTGACACTAGTATTGATTTCATTTGCACAGACTGTTGGAGCAGGGGCCATGGGCCTTGGTGGGAAACAAGAATGGGCTTGGGCTGTTCAAGGAGGGAAGGAAGGCCTATGAGGTTCTCACCACTTGTAACCATGTAGATGAGATTCCTCAATTTCTTTTTTTTTCAGAATAGGGAATTCTGTGTATTAAAGATAAATCATTCTAATTTAAATTTTGATTCCTTTTATGAGCCAAAACAACACACATCTATGTGGTTCATATGGCCTGCAGGCCACCAGTATTTTGACCCCTAGTTTAGGCAACAAAAATGAGAGAAGTCGATTTGGATGATGTTGAAAACAGCGATGCTTCTGCATGGGGGGAAGGGACATCCCCAAGGTGACATTTTGTTGGAAAGGAGTGGAGGGGGAACTCGGCTTTGAGCTTTCTTTGCATATGTAGCATACTGTTTACACTTAGGTTGAATAATCTCAGTTTAGCTGGGAAGTGAGTCTCTGATGGCAATTTAGGATATATGTGAATTTTGAATAGCTATCCCTTGGTCTGTGTCTCATACACTGTCCTGTTCTGCAAATAAGAACCATGCTGGTTCAATGAGTAGTCTAATTTTATAGACTATGTTAAGACAGTACAGCCTGAAGGAGCCTCCTGTCTTTCTTTACAGACAAATGAAATGTAATGAAAGTTCTGGAAGCTTACCATTGATTAACTCTGTTGTCTTGCCAAAGTCATTTACCCTATCTGGCTTTTGTTACTTCATTTTTAAAATGAGGAAGTTTTACCAACAATAGTTCTAGAGTCCCCTCTTAAACATACATTTTTATGACAAACTTTTGATCGGATTTAATACATATTTTTGAAGCAATTACTGCAGAAGAAAAGTAATAATTTGGATGGCTTGCTAATTAATGTAAGCTAAAAGTCAGTCTAAAAATCTTCACACGTCTTAAGAGTCTATCTGAAAATAGTCACAATTGCAAATGATGTTGCCATGTAGAAGACACTTCGCCTATGCCAGTTCGCTCATGCTGCTCTGTTTACACTCCCAAATGTAACACATCCAATAACAGAAAAGTGTTACGTATTGAACTACCCAATACTCATTAAATTTTTGCCAAAGTAGCATTTTTAAGTGACTGACCCACCCCCATTGAATTTTTTTTTTTTCAAATAATTCCCTCACTTGGATCACAAGCGACAACCAGCCAGTGGAAATTTTTGCAAAACTCTTGGCTCTCTGTGCTAACCTAATAGCAGATGGCTATTTCCCCACTACAGATGAAACAAATGTTTCTCTTTGGATAGATTTTCCCATTAAACAAACTTTTGCCATTGAAATCTATGTTTAGATTTGGGCAGTTGGGACATCACCAAGTTAAATAGATGCTTGCTGAAGTATCTGTTTTATTTTGCTGATTCAGAAACATGTTAATTGTTCTGCGAATTTAGCAACAATCATCAAGTATTACTTTAAAGTAATTACTTTGTCAAAAGGTGGTACTTCTAATGTTTGATTTTTTTGGCTCATGAAGTAGACTTCAATCTTGTGAAAATTCCTTAAACTATCTACGTTTCTTTTTCCTGAATACGAATGAATCATTTTCTTTTTTGTGTGTGTGTGACCATGACACTCTGGTCAAAATTTGCCCAAAGAGAAATCCAAGACCAGCAAAACACATCACTGTTGCTAAATGGAAAAGAAAAAAAAAAAAAAGGATTTTTAAAAATTTCTTACCTCTATTTTGAGCAACTTGCCCCTTCTTGATCTCAGTTTCCTGTGTGTGAAATGATGAGTTTGCATGAGACGATTTCCAGTCTCTCCAGCCGTAAATTACTAGGACTCTGTGACCCCATTTCCAAATCTTACTAAGCTAATTTACCACAGATGCACTCTCGTCCAGCGTCAATGCCAATACACATCAGCACTGAGAAACAGCGAAGAAGAAGCTAAATGTTCTTGATGGTGCAAACAGACACTGATATAAAGGAAAGCACAGTTAAGTTCTCATTAGGTATAACTGGATTTCTCCCATCATTCTTTTTGTTGCCTCTTACATGTAAGGTTGGAATTCTTCCCTAACCTCCGTGTATTATCTCCATTCTCTGTTCCATCCTAACTTAATTCTTCATCGTCAGGTGTATTCAAAAGATTCAGAGGGACTGAGTGGGGAAAAGCACCAGGCTGAGCGGAGTAGTACTTGCCCTTCTCCAAGCCTTGACTCCTTCCTCTCCTGACCCTAATACTCAGATTCCCTGTCTGTGGTTCTAAGGCATATGGCAGTTTAGGGATCAGTGTGGTTACAAACTAAGAATAAAAAGACCTGTCGGAAATACTGCTTATTTTTTGCTTACAACATATTAATTCCCTCCTTTTCCCTTATTAATAAACCATATCATGCAACAATATGCCCAGCTTCATAAAATTAATCTAACTCAATCAAGATAACCCTGTGTCCTTCAGAGAACTATGAAATTTGCCAATCTCCCTTGCCCTGAGATTTGGGCCAATTTGGACTATACAAATTAAAGGTACATCTGCTGGAGGACTTTATCTGTCTTGGTAAGAGAATCATGATTAGTGTATTACACTTTTCTCTTATCTTGACGCCTGGCACTGGAGTTGTCACGTTGCAATCATAAAGAAAGACCAAAAAAATTTAAAAAATTAAAAAAATAAAGACTAGAGAAGCAGATATGCAGAAGTCCTAACATTATTGAATGGCTGAACAAAAACCTTAGCAGCTAATAATATCTAGTCTTGTCATATGGGAGAAAATGAAGATATTTATTTATTTATGGCAAATGAGGTGATGGGATGTCTGTATCCCCCCTTCAAGATCGAAGGATTGATTCTACCAGCTGCTAAAACGAGTATGAGCTGACATCTCTCGGCTGTCAAGCTCTCTTCCGGAATCGTGTCTGCTGAAGAACACCTCCTTGCTGAGGAGACGTCCCCTTGCTAGAGAAGCCCATACCCAGTGCCTGGCTGATGTGAGTGCACATACCTGGGTATCTCCCTTCAGCACAGGATAACTGTCTCTGAAGAGTGGTCCCATGTGTGGAGCTCCCCACAAGTTCGGCTGAGGTCTTGTTATAAATAATCTTAGCCCAACTCTCTCTCTCCAGAGTCTTGCTTTCTTCACATCCCCTAAGTTGATCTTTCTGAGAACACTCCTTCTAAAAACTTCTGATGCTAGTCTCTGTCTCGAACTGGCTTCTGACAAAACCCAAATTGCTATATTGTTTAATCCAATGTTAGATTTTCTGTGACTTGCAGAAGTAAATTATTCCTAATTTATACATGAGTATATAGAGACAATTGGAAGACTGGTGAGATGCTCCTTAAATAGAAACCACTAGGTGAAACTAACATTTTTAGACCCTAACAAAAGAGACTTTGTAGTGTGATAGAAAACTCACCACTTTCACAGAGGTAGAGTTCAAACCCATACTTAATCTCTTAACCAGCAAGGTATATTTATGCAAAATATTTAAACCTCTCTAAGTCTCATTTTCCTCAAATGTTAAGTAAAATAATAATAGCTTTTTGATTATTTTATTTTTTGGTGGGTAGTAAGTAGTTAACACATGTCACACATCCAGCACATAAATTGTCCTTGATCACTTTTGTGGTGAGGATTCAACAAAGTAACAGCTGAATAATATCTGACATATATGGCCCCCAACTCTATAAATAATAGTTATTACTATGACATTGATTTCAGAATTGTTTTCCTAAAATGATACTAGCCCCAAATTACAATTCTAGATGTGATTACCCAAAAGCCTATCTTGTATAAGTAACTCCTTGGCATTTATTAGGTTTCTTCTTTCAGTGTTCTTTTTAAATGTGTATGTGGTCCAAGGTCCTCACTGGGATTTCTGGGAGTGGCATGAAACGGAAGATTGGAGAATCTGGCAGTGACAGAGGGGCTCATTTCAGACCTGTCTCTGGAGTAGTCTCAGAGGAGAGCCAGCAGTCCAGAGTTGCAGGAACAGATCCATGGTGGCCTTGAGTCTCATATGCAAGATGGCTTTGGTTAGTGCACACATGCCACTTCCACCCAAGAGGCTCAGCACCTCTGACTCATGTGCTGATTTTGACCTACACCTGTCCCTTTTATGCATGATGGCTTTTGAGGAGACACTTGCTCCCCACAACATGTGTGGTTGATTCTGTTTCTATAGCTTTGGGGCACTTTGGGGGAACCTCAGTAACTATTTCCTGATCATGGACAGCTTATCAATTTGTTTCTATTCTCCACTGTGCTATGCCTTTAACAGTAAAGACTTAATTCCTCCTTTGAGTTAGAAGGACTGCTTAGTCAAAAGATCAAATATTATCTCTCACTCTCAACATTAAAAAAAAAAAATGTAAGTCAGCATTTCAAGGGCGTAGTTTCTCAAAATTGGGGAAAGAAGTGTTGGAAATGCTCTTGTAGAATTTTTGGTCAATGAGGTTCATCCATGGCAATTAGCCTGCCTCACTTAACCATATGATTTGCTCATGAACAAAGTCTTTCCCTTCTCTTGAGGAATTCATGGTCTGGTGGGAAAGTTAATGGTGAAATTCTATGCAGTGAGACTCCCTAAGGGAATGTATCAGGCTTGCCACCTTCAGAATCAGGATGCAGAAGGGCAGGGTGCCAGCGAAGGTTTATCAAGGTTCTGTTTCTGTTAAGAGCCATAGGTCCTCAGGGAGCAACGTTACTGGGCAGGTTGCTTTTTCAGTCAAGCTCCAGCTTGATGTCTCTAGAATAGAGATTTCAAACTGGCAACTTGAGAGCTGAACCTGGCCCACAGCTATGTTTTATTTGGCTCCTATACTGTTTTAAAAAATGTTACCAACATTTAAAACTGGGAAATTTCACATAAAAACCCCCAGATTTCTGGTTTCTGCTGAAGAAACTGAAAGATCTGGCAACACTGGGCTCACATTCCTATGTGACAACAGTTGGCTAGATGGATGGAATGACTCTCCAACAAGAAAAGAATGTGCTTGTCTGTTTACCACAGTCCCCACCACTCCCTAATATTCTTCAATTCTCAACCTGTCAGCTGTCATTTCTCATCATTCATGCAGTTTTACAGTGTAAAGAATTATTTCTTTGTAGAGATCTACAACTTTCTCAAAAGAGGGATAAAACAGAGAATGAGAGGTCTTCAGGTTAAAAATCAATGAGAGTAGTTCCTTTTAGAGGTGATGAGTAATCACACACATTTAATTCTGTTTAATTTAAGCATCTGCCTGGCCCTAAATTAAGGGAAAATCCTCCCTACAATCTGGGGTGTCATAAAAACATTAACTTGATGAAAAGATGATCTTTTCCCTCATCACATAATATTGACTTTAGGGTAGGATTTGACATATCGTAAGACCTCAACCACTTAGATGAATGAATAAATTTGAACAGAAAAATACCTAGGATCAAACCATTTTCTCATTCCACATAAATTACTCAGATTCTGAGGGAGACTTTCTGTCCTCTAGGGTCTGAAAGAAATGTGTATGTTTTAAATTCCCTGCAGGGATACTGACACCTCTCTACCAGCTGAGAACATCAACACAAAATGTTACGCACTTATATTTCCAAAGTGTATCCATCAGTCTTTCACAATATCATCTGATATAGACTTCAAAGGATATGTCTCGGGACTTTATGCTTTACCTTGTCCTTTCAATTATTTTAAATCAGGAATTAATGAAGACATTGATGATCTGATTAACATATTTACTAGGGGGGAAATAATGTCTCCCAGCTAGTTCTCAGGCTCAGTGTCCACGTGTACAGTGTTACCCATCTGGAAACCTAGATCCAGGTTCAGCCCACATCACAGACTCAGATTAAGACAATGTTACATGTAAAAAGAGACATGATTCAACAAGAGAACATTTCAAGCAAAAAATGTGGGGAAAAGCTCACTGTGACTGAATAGTGTTACAACCATCAAAAAAGCCTAAGTAACCTTAGGGCTTTGTAGAAATATAGAAGCTAGCACCTTCACACCATGCACTTTTCAGATTTTATCCAGTATTTAACTTCACTTCTCAGTATCGTGTGTGTGTGTGTGTGTGTGTGTGTGTGTGTGTGTGTGTGTGTGTGTGTGAAAGGGGAATGGCAAGATCAGGAATACTGATTTCAACAGCATGTCCTATGAAGAATGGTTAAACAAACTCGGACTAATTAAATCAGAACATTGATGCAAAAGCCATGCATATATTTAATTTAAAAGAGGTGATCATGATTCAATTATTTGAGTCAGCTTCCTCTGTAGATCTAAGAAGTAGAAGTAGTTCTAAAGGATAAATTTTCAGTACGAGAAATACTCTTCTCGAGAGAAGCAAGATGGCAGAGTAGAAGGATGCTTGTAGCTCACCCTCTCCCACAAATACACCAAAACTCACATCTATGGACCTACTCTGCCAACCAGAGCACCTGCCGAAATCTGACAGAACATTGCCCTCTTCGAAAGACAAAGATGCCAAAAATCTGGTTGGAGAAAAGGAAAAGTAAAACAGTGCAGGACCAATCCCACAGGGAGAGAGCGACAAAGGAGGACTGGCACTCATTTGCTGGGTCTCCCCTCTCCAACAGAGAGGTCAGCGGGACAGAGGGGGAGCCTCCGAGGCTCAGATCTGCCCCGAGCACCCCTTTAACAACAGAACTGAGTTAAATGGGCACAGAGTGTCCCCACGACACCCAGCCTGAGATGCGAGCCAGCAGCTGGGGGCCGGGACAGGCCGCCCAAGCCAGGTGGAGGATGGGGGCGGCTGCATTGAGGCAGCCCCAGGGGACTGCAGGGTGCTGCACACCGTGGCTGGGAGGGGATATGGAGCAGAACCACCTCAGTCACTCATAAATTGTGAGAAAAGCAAAGCAACACGGCTGGTGTGCCCTGGAGGGAGGGACATCATAGCCTTTGTCTCCTCAGACCCATGGCGCCATTACTGGCACTTCAAGTGAGAAGAGAGGTGGGGCGCAGCCACAGCCGCCATCTCCTTCTGTGACCAGCACCTGGGTGGGGTTGGGGCTGATACCTGAATCAGCACCTGGGGGCTCTGCAACCTCCTAGGCATTATTTACAGCCCAAGGCAGATGGGATCTTTCTGCCCTGGCACCTCAGAGAACTCACGCCACCAAGAAAAACAAGGAGCTGAGATTTGGCACAGAGCAGGGATGGGGCTGTTCAGCAGTCTTCCACAAGCTTGCCTTTGGAGCACTGACCCAAGGTGCAATAGGCAGCTGCATAGAGTAGCGGAGTGACTGGCACTGGGAAAGGGTGGGCGGCCACCTGCCTTCCTGGCAGGGATGCAGCACCTGACCACGGTGATGGGAGGGGGTGTGATCTGCTAGCCGACAGCCACTGGGAGCAGCACAGACAAGGGCGCCAACAGAGGGCCTCTGGAAATACCAAGTTGAGTCCACGATATGGGGCGAAGACACAAAGACCTCTCAATAAAATCATTAAGAGCACACCGTCTCCAGGAGAACTAGATGACTAATACTCCTTAAGCCACAGTGCCAGAGAGATATGAGCAATATGAAGAAGCAGAGGAACCACCCCCAATTGAAAGATCAAGAGAAATCCCCTGAAAGCACGATCAAGGAAATAGACACTGATGGCCTACTAGATCAAGATTTCAAAAAATGAGCAATCAAAGTACTGAAGAAACTAAAAGAAATAGTGTTTAGAGATATAAAATATGTCAAAAATGAAATAGAACTATAAAGAAGAACCAAGTAGAATTAGTAAACTTATTTGCTGAGATGAGAGCTGACCTAAAGGCTGCACAAAACAGGCTAGATAATGCAGAGGAACGAATAAGTGACCTAGAAGACAGGACAACAGAAAGCACCCAATCAGAACAGCTGAGAGAAAAACAAATAAAAAACAATGAAAACAATATAAGGGACCTATGGGATAATATAAAGCATGCCAATCTACACATAATAGGGGTTCCAGAAGGGGAAGAAAGAACAAAGGGGATTGAAAAGGTATTTGAAGAAATCATGACTGAAAACTTCCCAAACCAAAAGAAGGAATCAGATATCCAAGTACAGGAGTCTCAGAGGGTCCCAAACAGGAAGAACCCAAACAGACCCATAATCAAGATGGCCAGAGTCAAGGAAAAAGAAATGATCCTAAAGGCAGCAAGAGAAAAACAAAGAGTGAGTTACAAGGGAACTCCCATAAGGCTCTCAGCTGATTTCTTTACACAAATACTACAGGCCAGTAGAGAGTGGCAAGATATATTCAAAATCCTGAATGAAAAAAAGATGCAGCCTAGGATACTCCATCCAGCAAGGCTATCCTTTAGAATAGAAGGAGAGATAAAGAACTTCACAGACAAGCAAAAACTAAAAGAGTTTAGCAACACTAAACCCATGCTAAAAGAAATTTTGACAGGTCTAGTCTAAATAGAAAAGAAGCAGGATGCTACAAAAATGAGAAACTCATAACTGGAAAGGAGATAACTGCCATGAGTTACAAAAAGAATAAACACAAAATTGTAAAAGAAGACATCTAAATCATTAAGAGTGGGAGAGGGAAGCAAGGAAAGCCACTGTGGAAAACAGTATGGAGATTCCTCAAAAGACTAGGAATAGACTTACCATATGACCTAGGAATCCCGCTCCTGGGCATAAATCCAGAAGGAACCCTACTTCAAAATGACACCTGCACCCCAATGTTCATAGCAGCACTATTTACAATAGCCAAGACATGGAAACAGCCTAAATGTCCATCAGCAGATGACTGAATAAAGAAGCTGTGGTATATTTATATGATGGAATACTATTCAGCCATAAAAACCAACAACATAATGCCATTTGCAGCAACATGGATGTCCCTAGAGAATGTCATTCTAAGTGAAGTAAGCCAGAAAGAGAAAGAAAAATACCATATGAGATCGCTCATTTGAGGAATCTTAAATAAATACATACATACATACATACATACATACATACATACATACATACGTACAAAGCAGAAACAGACTCATAGACATAGAATACAAACTTGTGGTTGCCAAGGGGGTGGGGGGTGGGAAGGGACAGACTGGGATTTTAAAATGCAGAATAGATAAACAAGATTATACTGTATAGCACAGGGAAATATATACAAGATCTTGTGGTAGCTCACAGCAAAAAAAAAATGTGACAATGAATATATGTATGTTCATGTATAACTGAAAAATTGTGCTTTACACTAGAGTTTGACACAACATTTTAAAATGACTATCACTCAATAAAAAAAATGTGAAAAAAAAAATACTCTTCTCATAAAGGGATCTGCCCTTCCCACCCTGACCCTTGACCCAAGCAAATAAAATGGACTGTCTCAAGGAAAATCTTTGTCCTTATTACCCTTTCTGTAGTCAACTGAACCTTAAAGAAGTAACAGATGAGATGAGTAAGAGTCCTTTGGTGCTTATTTTATAAATTTTTTTAAATAAGAAAAGTATTTGGTTTCTGGTCTTTTATGCAAATGCAGACAATTGAAGGTTGCCATCACTTTACAGTTGACCTATCTTGTTTTCATGGACAACTATCATTTTTGGCCTGCTCAGCATTCAAACAGACTTCCTCCTTTTTAGACATTTATCTCCTTGCCATCTGACAGGCTTGGCCAATTAGATGCTCCTGTCTAGAACTTTGACTCTGGAATGAGAAATAGAGTCCAGAGTTAAGAAAGTATTCCTAACAGCAGTGCTGGCAGCACTGAGAGCCCTATGGTACCAGCAAGCGTCTAAAAGAAGTGTCCCATCTAGATTTCCTTGAACTGTAACCATTCTATGATCTGGTTCCCCAGGCCTCACATCATTTCTGTGCATGTCTCCATGTGCTTCTAAGAAATAATTTTACTTCAGAAGTAAACCAGAGTTAATTCTGTCACTTGTAAGCAGTAAGTTGATGCAGCAAAAACATTCATGGGAGACTACCTTATAGAAGTCAATGCAAATGTATTGATTTACAAGGAGTAAAATTGCAAGGGGTTGGCTTCGGTTACTTATGCCCACCTAAGACATTCTCTTACAAGAAAAGAACTACTGTAATCTACATGCTAATCAAAAGACGGGGAACACAGAATTCATGAGAGAGTTTTACGACTCACATGGTTACAACTCATAACAAGATCAAACAGTGGAACTCTAATATATATTTATTCTCTTTAGCAGAACTCTTCTGCTATAGAAGCAAAAGAAAAAGGAAGCAAAAAGTTGGAGTTTCTCTAAACCTCTCTAAAGATTTGGTGGGCACTATTGATTTCTCTCCCTGACTCTCAGTTTTCAGTATTTCATGACGATGCATTCAGATTGGTTCATTTTAACATCAGACTTTTCCCTTTACTGCTTCTTGAGTAATAATGAAGCACATAAATCAAGATTCCTTAATCACCCACTTAGTAGTTGATTTTCCCAAATTCACACTTTTATTGAAGTATAGTCAGTACAATGTGCCAATTTCTACTGTACAGCACAGTGTTCCAGTCATGCATATACATACATATATTCATTTTCATATTCTTTTTCATTAAAGGTTATTACAAGATATTGAATATAGTTTCCCTGTGCTATACAGAAGAAATTTGAATTTTACCTATTTTTATATTTATAGTAGTTAATATTTGCAAATCTCAAACTCCCAAATTTAACCCTTCTTACCCCCTTCCCCTAGTAACCATAAGATTATTTACTATGTCTGTGGGTCTGTTTCTGTTTTGTAGATGAGTTCATTAGTGTCTTCCTTTTTCTTTTTTTAGATTCCACATATGAATGATATCATATGGTATTTGTCTTTCTGTTTCTGGCTTACTTCACTTAGAATGACATTCTCCAGATCCATCCATGTTGCTGCAAACGGCATTGTTTTATTCTTTTTAATGGCTGAGTAGTATTCCATTGTATAAATATACCACAACTTCTTTATCCAGTCAGCTGTTGATGGACATTTAGGCTGTTTCCATGTCTTGGCTACTGTGCTGCTCTGAAAATTGGAGTGCATGTATCTTTTTGAATTACAGTTCCTTCTGGATATATGCCCAGGAGTAGGATTGCTGGATCATATGGTTAAGTCTATTTTTAGTTTTTTGAGGAATCTCGTACTGTTTTCCATAATGACTGCACCAAACTACATTCCCACCAGCTGCGTAAGAGGGTTCTGTTTTCTCCGCTTCCTCTCCAGCTTTTATCATTCTTGGACTTTTGAATAATGGCCATTCTGACTAGTGTGAGGTGATACCTCATTGTAGTTTTGATTTGCCTTTCTCTGATAATTAATCTTAACAATGTTCTCCTAGGGGAGTCTACCTAAGCAATAGAAATAAAAGCAAAAATTAACCAAATGGGACCTAATTAAACTTATAAGCTTTTACACAACAAAGGAAATCATAAGTAAAACAAAATGACAACTTACAGAAGGGGAGAAAATATTTGCAAATGATGTGACTGACAAAGGTTAAATTTCCAGACCGCTCCTACAACTTAATAACAACAACAACAACAACAACAACAACAACAACAACAAACCCAATCCAAAAATAGGCAGAAGACCTAAACAAGGACTTCTAAAATGGAGACACAAAAATGGCCATTATGCACATGAAAAAATGCTCAATGTCACTAGTTACCAAATTTACTTTTGAATACTATAATTTCTAACCTTTGGGACTGCCTTTGCTATCCGTTAGGCACAAGCTATGGTTGTTTATGTTTTTATGAAAACTTCAGTAAATACTCCATCTCAGTGTAATAATTGAAAAACATACTTAAGCAAACATAAGTTACTATCAGATAGTCATGGAAAACCCATGCTAGTCTGTTGCTAAATTTTTAAGATGGCAAAAATATGTAAACAAAGGAACATCCATCTCTGGGTAGGTGCACACGTGCAAGGTGTTCACACACAGGTGTTTTTCACAGAAAAATCACAAGGTTATGGAAAATATTTTGACACAATTATGAAACTGGCTTAAGAAAAAGTAAGCCAAAGAACAAACTCATCTTTGGATGAAAAAAATATATAAACCAGATTCTTCAGAGATAGGTGCCATGGCCAGTTTTGTTCCCCATCTTAATTAAATGTCCCTTGATATCATTCAGAAACAAAACACTTGGTTATACAAGCCATTAATTTGATCCAGTATAGTAAGTTATCATGAAATCTTCACAAGGGTTGAGCTGTAAACAGCAACTTATACAAATTATTAATCACTTTTTGAGCTAAAAACCAGAGGGAGTAAGCTATTTAGAGAATCTATTATTAAAAACATGTCTGTATGTAGAAACGGATTTTTAACAATTCAATCACACTAATTTTCTACTTTCTAAGTTTAAGTTATGAATTATAATAGTTGATATGGACTTAGCGATCTAATCAATTCTGTATTTTACTCATTGCTTTTCACTCATCAATTACACTAGTGTCTCAGAGACATTACATAAATCTGAAAGAGTGTTAGCACATGTTTTACAGAATACCTCCATCTTTACAAGCACAGAATTAATTTCGACTCTTGAGAAGTTCTTATCAGTTTTCAGGTTCTTTCCCACTTTTAGGAGAATGAGAGATTGGCAATTTCAATTATGTTAAGTAGAGGAAAATTATGTGACTGTAAATTTTAGTTATCAGGTAGACATTATTCTGAGTAAAGAAGATGACTGTTAGTCTAGTTATTTCTTTCTATACTAAATAACAAAATAAATGTTTTAAGTCACTTTATGCCTTGAATATTGTATTTGTCAAGATAAATCTGTGTGTTTTAATTCTCACTGTGAGGAACTTTTTGTATAGACATTTCCTAATAATGTGTTTTCCAAGAGTTTTCCCCCAAGATCAGTAGCATAGGGGAAAAATATTTTTAAATAAATATTTATTCTTTTAAACTAGTTCAGATTATTAAGCCACTGGGAACTATCTATTTGTATAAAAGCAATGCATTTAATATAATCACATATTTAGTAATGTAGACTCAATGATTATTATATAGTAATATTGGCTATTTATCATCTGATATTCCATGTTTTAGAAAGTATTAAAACAACATTTCTTTAAAATAACATGTGGTTTTAATTCAAATTTTCTAAAATTTGTTTAAGATCATAAAGATCTATAGACACATTTTATAATTTTTCCATTATAAATGTCACAGTTGTTCAATTGTAAATACTAAATGGTAAATTCAAAGACAACATATACATGATATGTATCAAATTATTTGTCAATAATCTATGTTGATTTTTCTATACTAAATTGAGAATGTCACTGACACTCAGACCAAGACTATACACTTCATCAGTAATTAATATAAATAGAACCATAGCAAAACTATATTTTATGATGTACTGAATATATTTCTTCCAAGTTTAAGTTCTTTCAACAGAGAACTTAATTGAGTGTTAACTCTTCTACATTTTATCCATTTCCCATCCTTTCACAATATCTATGAGTGGTGCAAGATTTTATGATTGTACTTGAAAATCAAAACATCATTTACAGAATGACAGAGTGAGTGGAAATCTATGCAAGCACCTCTAATGAGTTTTCATATTAATAGATGATTTTTCTATTAGGATGATTTTTTTTCTTTTTTCTATTCATACAAATGAAAAGGAAGAAAATGAGCTATCAGGAATCTATTATGAGCCAGTTATCTATCTGCCATTGTGTATAATTCTTTCCATCACAATGTGAATAGTTACTATAATTCCCATTTTACAGAGTGGTAATCTGGCCTGTAAAACGTTAGATGTCCTATCCCAAAATGAGATACCCCAGAAAATATTATGGCTGGAGTTTGGTACTCAGATGTCTGTGAATTCTAGTCTCATATGTTTTTAATACCTTTAGTGAGTGAATAAAATATTTCAGAGGCAGACACCCTCCTATCTTTAATTCTGTTCTCCCCATGGAGATGGACTATGCCTCTGTTATACTTCATACAATGTAATATGCTTCCAGGTTAAACCGATAAAACTGATTCCAGAAAATGAAAGAATAGAGGCCTGCTAAATTAGACTATCATACATCTTGAGGCTAGCAATGACTAATCCCAGACAGGATAATGATGTGATTATGGGATGACAAAGAGAAGTTTTGAGTATCCATTCCAATCTGTGTTAGTCTATTGATAAAAAATGCTAGAGCCTGGATATTTGCTGTTCAAATCTCTGACACAGCTCTTTTCTAGGAGCTGTTTTGTGTAATGAGGGATGATGTGAACATCTGGGAAGTAAGCTGACCATCACAGGATGCTGTGGGGACATATCTTTAGGCACCAAATAATTTGTATCAGCTCCAGAAGAAACTTTGTTCTGAAGAGTATTATTTGGGAAGACAGTTTCCAACAACAACAACAACAGAACTCTGTGGGCATACAACTATTAAATTTAAAAACAATCACTTTGTATTATATTTAATTATATAATATGCTTATCCTAAAGTTTAAGCCAACCCATTATTGTTAGAGTTTCTTACTCAAAAAACAAAAACAAAAACAAACAAACATCAAAAAAAGGTGTTCATTAACTAGATAGTGGAATCCTTTTACAATGTATATAGATAGCAAATCACCACAATGTACACTTTAAATATCTTACAATTTTGTCAATTATATACCTCAATAGAGCTGAGAAAAAATTCAACAGAATCTCAGAATAAACAATAATTTATTTTAGTGGAAAATAAATTCTAAACTCTTTACGTGTGTGTGTTTCTAAATTCTCTTAATTGCCTTCTATCTTCTTTTCTTTTAGGGAAAATAGAGATAAGGATGCTGTTTGTTTTACTTGATGAATGACTTGTCATTTATTTTGCTCATGCTATTAATGGTAAAGGAAAACTCAATGTGTTATAATTGAAAAAGAAGATCTGGGCTTTATAGTTAAGAAGGTAGCGGGAAAGAATATCTCATATCAACTTGACTATTCAGTATGTGTGGTGAGATTTCTGTGAAGTAAAGCCCATTAATTTTATTGAAGTAATTATCCATTTGAATTGAGGTTGAAACAAAAATTATCAGGAGACAGGTGCACAGAACATCATTAAATAGTAGGATTTCTTATGACTGAAAATAATCTGGATATATAAAAATATAAAAAGCTCATATATATATATATATAATAAATTCAAATATAAGGAAAATCTAAGTTTGTCTATATTTTTGAGAAAGAGAAAGAAGAATGATGACAACTTTCTTACTTGCTTTCACCTGCATATTTGCCATGTAGTAAATGTGTGTATAGTGGAATATAGTCATTGAAGTTTGTCTTCTCAGGATTAATTCTGTTCCCGTCTCCATTTTTTAAGGAACAGTGTGTGAGGCGTTGAATTGTGTCCCCCTCACACAAAGATGTGTTGTAGTCCTAACCCCTGTTACCTCAGAACGTAAACTTATTTGAAGTTATGATCTTTACAGAGATAATCAAGTTAAAAGAGGCTTATTAGGGTGGACTCTAATCCAGTATGACTGGTGTCCTTGTAAAAAGGGAAACGTTGAGAGAGACACACAAGGAGGATTAAAAATGTGAAGAGGCACAGGGAGAAGATGACTATCCTATAAGCCAAGGAATGAAGCCTGGAACAGTTCATTCCATCATCACTCTCAGAAGGAATCAATCTGCTGATACCTTGATTTCAGACTTCTGGCCTCTAAAACCATGAGACGGTAAATTTCTGTTGTTTAAACTACCCTGTTTGGGGTACTCTGTCGTGCAACCCAGGCAAATTCGTCCATAGTGCCTTCAATTTCATTAGCAAACTCCTCCCCTACCCTACACTTTATGGAGTATCTCCCGTCCACGTAGAGGCATGCTACCTGCCCAGTACCCTGGGTACTCATTAGAGAGCCCTGATTAATAGTTCCTTCCTAGAACTTCTTCATGGGAACCACCTCTTCCCTAGGGTTTTTGGTGTTACAGAGAGAATGTCCATATGAGGAAGATAAAGAGACCAAGTTACAAGGGAATGTGGAGGCGAGAAAGAATGAGCAACAGTCAGGGAGAACAGAAGAGTCTGAATTACCTGAGCCAAGCTGCCGCTTCTAACCGGCTGTAAAGAGCTTCACCTGGAATGCTTAGCAATTAATGGGCGTTGTTGCCTTGGAGCGAGGGAGTTAGAGCTAGGATCCTAGCTCTAGCTCAGAAGGGTCTGATGATTCTGGCTAACATTACATGTGTTGGACTAAGTGTCTTCCATTCCCCATTTTTAAAAATGTACGCATACATGCACACACATAGGTATACACACAGTGATGATATTTTGTAAAGGGAAACTCAGTTTTGCCTGTTAGTATCTATATACCTAGTCATCATGGTTACATTTCAGAAGGTATTATGAGAGCTGAAGGTTGGATTTTTTCATCCACTGTTTCTCAACTACTTACCCAGGTAAGATGAACTTACCTTAAAGCTAATTAATACCATTGCTATATTTGCTGCATTTCTCAGTGAAACGGGTGCTAAGGTGTGTGCCCTAGAGGGGGGTCACTTGAGGCCAGTATGTAAAGGTGAACTGGGGAGGAGGGGATTGCGCTCAGCCATATCAGCACCAGTGTGATTGGTTGTGAGGGCTCGATTCAAATCCTGGCCAGACCAGGGCTGTAGGATATTTGGCCACCAAAATTATATATATTATATACATGGCAAATAGCATGACGGTGAAACACTTTGCTGAAACACCAAGACGCAATATCACATTCCAAAGGACTTTCTAGACTCTCTGCAAAATTTATAAAGCTGTTGGCCAAAACTTGTTGGCAATTTCCAGCCCCTCCCTATTTCTATTTGAGAGAGTTAGATTTTGAGAGAACTTTTCTCTGACAAGTTCTGCCCACTGCAGAAGAAGGAATGGGCATGGCCATTTTTTAACCCCAAGACTGGTGAAAATCAAAAGATATATTTTTAATATGATTACTTCAGAGAGAAGAAAGGGAAGAAGTGGATGTACCCTCCCTTAGCTCAAGATTAAAGAGAGTATCTCAATAGGACAACTCAGGGACCGTGATAAGTGTTTCTTATGATTGGTTGACAGGGTCAACTGATGTCAGCCTCTATGTAAAAACTCTAAAGGGTGAGAGTCAGACAGGACAGCTGGTGATGGATGAACCAGGTGAGTAGTGGCTGATTAGGGAAGTCCACCCCCAGTTGTCAATGCTGAAAGTGTGTGTGTGTGTGTGTGTGTGTGTGTGTGGTATGTGTGTGTGTGTCTGAATACACACATGCACATGTGCTCAAGAGAGCTGCCTGAAGGGGCAAATAGACTTGAAATAAAGACAAACCAGAAATGCTGCTAGATGCTCAGAGGCTGAGAAAAAAAAGCAGATGAGGAGCCAGAGAAGGAGTGTCTCCCCCCTGGAGGGTGAGGAGTGGAAGACAAGAAAGAGCCACAAGAGAAAAAAAGGGATCAGCCTCCAACCATTTTCACGTCCCCAAAATTATGCGTCTAGCTCCTCTTCTCACTCCCTATATGGGGACAGAAACCACTGATATCAGGAATGGAGAAAACCAGTAGACTCATAAGGTAAGAAAAGAGAACAAAGCCATTCACTCGGTTTCTGACCCTGACTGCTAGCATCCTTGTCTATAGCAGGTCCAAATAAGGACAGTGGGGGAAAGCCTATCTTCACAGCAGTTAAATCTTGACAATTATAGTGGGATGGGGGCATTTTAATAACCAACCAAAGAGCTTTTTATTACTTGAGTTATACCATAAAAGAAGCATTCATAACAGGAAAAAATACTATGTAAATAAGAAGGGACAGTGAGAGACAAAATAGGAAAAGAATTTAACCTAATTTTTCCATCTATTAGGGGGAATTGTCTCTTATCAAAAAAAAAAAATACACAATAGCTTGATACACAGGCTTTATCCAAAAATCAGCTAGAAGGGAGCTATCTCATAGACGTCTGCTGAATGATTATGGGTTCTCAGTTAAATGGTGGTATCACAATTCTAAGCTTGAAAAAACAATTTATGTACACATTTTGAAAATATTTAATATTTTTTGTTCCTCATTTTTCTCATTTTTAGAAAGTTAATCTTTCAAAAGCAATGTTAGTATATTTTACATCACATGATTGCTTAACACACATTAATTACAAAGACTGCTGTAAAAAATTGCAGTGACATTTAGCAGACTCAAACATCCTTTTAATACCCGTTCAAAACAGCTTTCAAAAATAAAACATATTAAATAAAGTGGTGGAATTTTACTCAGCTGCATGACCTTCAGCCATTACTTAACCTTTTCATGCTCAGTATCTTCCTGGTAAAAAGTGGATAATACTACCTACCTCCTTAGGTTGCCTTGAGGATTAAACATGTTCATACATTAAAACATTTAGAATGATAACTGTCACACCAAAAAAAAAAAAAAGTGTGGGAATACTAGCTTCATGATCAAAAAGCTGTACACGATACTAGAAAAATAACTCTGACCCTAATGAGTAATTAGTGCTCAAGTGTTCATCTATTTCTACTAACAAGACTATCATGAAATAAAGAGGAAAACGATTCAATGACTAACAAATGTTATTCTATACCTATTTAGGCAAAGTCATTATTTCCTGATTCAATCATAAATAAAGTGTGAATTCCAGGAATACCGCTTAACTCGAAGAAAGTAGTACCAGTGAAAACATAAACAGGATGCATATGTTAAGTACCAGTAACGAAGATGTTGCTTGCCTAGTTTATTTAAATGGAATGTAATATAAGCAGAGATAATTAAATTACTTACTATTATACAAACAAAATTCTTTTAAAATCTGCCACAAATATCTGAAAACATTCCTTAGATTTTAATTCTTAATTACCTCAGTTTCTTTCTCACTATGAAAAATGTTCCTTTTCAAGTTGTTCAAGAAGCCACAAAGCAAATTGAATAGTTAATATATATTCTGACTTTTCTGTACTTAAAAAAAGCTCTTTATAATTGTTTTTTCTTTTCTTCCTTCCTTCCTTCTTTCCTTTCTTCCTTCCTCTCTTCCTTTTATTTTTAAATAACAATACTGTGGTTTAAGTACATGGTCTTGATTATTTGTTTTCAAATAATACCAAGCTTTTAAAACACATCGTCCCTTAACCTGTTATAACAGCAATAATTCTGATAGCTTGTCTAGTTATTAGGCTTTTGAATTGTGCTTCAGTTTTTCATTATTATTTTCCATGACAATTTCTGCAAAGTGCATGAAAATCCTCAAGACCTAAAAAACACTTCATTTCCATGATTAGGTATCTCCCTGCTGCAAGTGGAGAAAGAATTTAAGAATATCTGTTCTATTAATAATAATCATGGGACATAGTGACCCAGAAACCAAATCTCAGTGCCTTCCCTGTATATTCTAGCTCTTTCCGTGAAGATCTTCTTATCTTTGGGAAGCCACATAGAGGTGACCACTATGACTCATCTTTGTGTCATCAAAGGAGACACAAAAATGACAAGTCTGATCTCAGAATCCTCAGCCAGGCTTGTTCTGATGACAGGAGTGATGGGAGAAGAGAAACACAGAGGATGGATGTTATCACTAACCAGGGCTGTTTCCAAAAGCCCAGGCAGTCAGCTTTTTATCTCAGTGCATAGCGTGAGCTTCTGCAACTGATTTCACATATTTTAGAGGTTGACCAGATCATTCCCTGGGCTCCTTCACCTGGGCCTGCCCCCATCTATCTGATCTTGGTGTTTGAATCTTACCACTCTGATAATGAGATTAGCTCAGAAAAGAAACCCAAAAGAGCTTTCTTTCTCTTCAAGCCTCAGCAGAGCTGAGTCACCCTGTCCATGATTTCCTTCTTCGAGACCTCTGCCTGGCTGCCCCAGCCCCACACCTCCAGAGGCAGGAGACCTCCCATGGGAGCGATCCCTCGGGGCGAGGCTCCCTACCCCAGCCTTAATGATAGGTTGATGGAGAGAGAAAAGGGAAGAGAATGATGAAGCAATCTTAAAGGAAAACAAAAAAGAGTCTAAGAAAGAGTTCCCTGCAGAGTGAAGAGTCCACTTTTCCTGGGGCTGTTCAATTAAAACACACTAGAATGTTTTGAAGGAAAATGCAATTTACCAAATGGGGAATATTAAATCGTTCACTGTTATTCTATTTTAGAAAAACAACTAATAAAGTCCACGGCCTCAGAATACTGAGTAATGCCAGTGGTGCAACAGAAATTGTTGATTGAATTAGAAGGTGAAGTACTTCTCCCTGTGAAATCTCTGAGGTTATTGTCTGTTCAATATCCCTTCTCATATCATTTGGAAATACCAGCTTTTTTTTTTTTTTTTTTTTTTTTTTTTTTTGAGAAACCAGTGCCTTCATCCTCAGTTCACCTGGTTTGGATGGTCCTGCTCCTTCCTGCCTAGGTCACCATGATTTCATAATTGAGGCATGGCTGAGTAGATAAACACATCACAAAGCAGCATTTCACCACCTTAACCTCTTTGCTGGAAGCCCTAAAGGCGGTGCTTGTTTTCCCTGGATGCAGTTACTTTGGGAACATAGGGGTGAGGATGAGGCCCTGAACCCTTCCATGACAAAAATCAGCCCAAAATCTGGACTTCTCAATTATGTGACCTAATATATTTCCTTTCTTAAAAAAAAAAAAAAAACTTTTTAAAAAACTAATGGTTTTGTCTAAGACACATTAAGTAGGGTTCTGCTACTAAACCCAAATGTCCTGACTGATATGATCACCTTGAATTTTTACCACTAGTTCCAATCAAATTCAAATTGAATCTTGTTTAATTTCTTTAAGACCAGAGGGCAAATTGGCTCATAACTGTTTGAAACCAATGACACATAATACATTTTATTCTCATACTGAATTCAGTACAGCTATTAGTAACAAGAAATGTATTTTTTAAAGTATTTCGAAGATTCTACCCTTTTTATATTGGGTAAAAAGCATAGTTTCATGCCTTGGGGTCTTAATATTTTCCTGAGTTTTCCAACATGCTTCCGGCTTTCAGAACATAGCGTTCTTTTCCTCCAGGTAATTACATTTGAAATAATCTGTGAGGTTATCAAGATTACAGCTGTATTCACTTGATAATTATTTCTGGAGAAACCACTTTATAGTTTTCTTCTCCTTTTTTTGTGAGTTCATAAAATAATAAATATCCAATGACTTTTTATGTTTGAAAAAAAAACACTCAATTTATTTTCAAACATTGTGATATTGGCAAAATAAAAGAAGACTTTTGCCAAACAAATTTTGCTTGTGTGTTTTTTTTTTATGGAAACTTAATCCATATGTTTCTCATTTCATTTACAATTAGCTGACAAAAATGTTATTTTGCAAGAATTTTGATATCTAGTAGTTTCAAAAGTGTGCTTAAGTAATTTCCTCTTTTCTAAAGAATGTTAAAAGGAAATCTGTCTCAGCCAATCTAATCTGATTTCTTGATTATTTAATTCTATTTGTGGATTCAGGTGGCATACTGTCAACAGATTAATCATAGTTTATTTTAAGAAATATCTTTAAAATGCTAAACGGTTAAAACAATACTAGTGATGGTAGAAAAGAAAGAATCAAAGGAAGATGGCACGATATAAGTCAGAGAGGGAAAAATTATGAGAAAAATGGATAATAAAAATATAAGAGCCAAATGACTCAGTCCCAGGTCAATTTCCCGAATAACTACATGCTGTAAAACTTTGGGTCCCAGTCAGTTTCAAATTTAAGATATAGAATAGGAAGACTTCCTAATTGTACGATAGAGAATGAGTTCTAAGTAGATGCTCAGTCCACCCACAGCAGGTCCTTGATCTGCCACTTTATGCCCCTCCTTCCATCCACTCCATTCTGTAATGTATCAGAGTCCCACAACTGGACCCAAGAGAGGTGGAGCCCCCAGATAGCCCTAGCGTGAGACAAAATCTCGCATTGTGTTCAAACTTATCAGACGAATGCATCATGTCATTTAGATGTGAAAATTCGGGAAAAATAATTATCTAGTGACACATTCTATGGGGGTCTGATATTAGCGGTGATTGAAGCTAATATCTCATTTGATGAGCAAACATTTGCACTGGTTGAGAAATAATATATTCTTCATCATTTCTCTCCATTCTGAAAATAAATTAGCATTACTGCTAATACATAACAATTACCAATTATTCACATATAGCAGGCTTTCTGCTTGGTGTTTTTCATGCATCATTGCTAGTCCTCTAAATAACAGGAAAATTACACCTTGTTATGCGTGTTTATGGGAAAAAAAAAACTCAATAGGATCATCCTTCACATGAGTTCCCACTGTTAGTATTTCAGGAATATTGTCTTTAGGAATATTTCACAGTCTCCCAACATTTCTGAACTACTTGCTACAAGTTACATTTCTTAATTCAGAATTAATAGGGATGTGTTTATATTACACAGGATTGTGTATAAGTATATATATAGATAGATTGTTTATCTATCTATCTATCTATCTATCTATCTATCTATCTATCTATCTATCTATCTACCTATCTACCCAAGCGTACCTTGAAGATATGGTGGGTTCAACTCCAAACCACTGCAACAAAGCAAATATTGCAATAAAGAGAGTCATATGAATTTTTTAGTTTCCTAGTGCATATAAAAGTTATGTTTACCTTATAATGTAGTCTATTAAGTGTACAATAGCATCATGTCTAAGAAAACAATGTACATATCTTAATTTAAAACTATTTCATTGCTAAAAAATGCTAACCATCACCTGGGCCTTCAGCCAGTTGTAATCTTTTTGTTTGTGGAGGGTTCAAAATATTGTGAGAGTTCCCAAAATGTGACACAGAGACAAGAAGTGAGCAAATGCTGTTGGAAAAAAGGTGCCAATAGACTTGCTCAGCTCCGAGTATCCACAAACCTTCTGTCTGTAGAAAATGCAATATCTGCAAAACACAATAAAGAGAAGTGCAATAAAACAAGGTCTGTCCATGTACATGATACATATAATAGACATGTGCAACAAAGACTAAAGATACACAACATCTACCAATGTTCCAACCGTCTTGTAGCTCCGTCACTGAGAACACACGTCTCCGAGCACATTGTAGGACTGCAGAGACAAACGACTTGTTTTTAACGTCTGGGCCTGGAATTGGCCTACAGTTTGGTGACCAGAATAATGAATTGTTGGAGAGACAGTGTTAGGACCTCTCTACATCCCATAGGCCAGACTCAAGTATATGATGTGGTTAAAACCCAACATTGTCTCTCCAATGGTTCATTCTTTTGGTCATCAAACTATTTCACTCTCTCCACAGACTGAACATACTTGCCAGCTCCCAAAAGAGTTAAGTTCTGTCCAATCTCATCTTGTCAATGCACATTTTTTCATTGAAGTATAGTCACTTACAATGTGACAATTCTGGTGTACAGCACAATGTCCCAGTCATGCATATACATATATATATTCATTTTTACATTCTTTTTCAATAAAGGTTATTGTAAGATATTGAATATAGTTCCCTGTGCTATACAGAAGAAACTTGTCTTTTTAATCTATTTTTATATATAGTGGCTAACATTTGCAAATCTCAAACTCCCAAATTTAACCCTTCCCATCCTCCTTCCCTGCTAACCATAAGATTGTTACTATATCAAGTCTGTTTCTGTTTTGTAGATGAATTCAGTGTCCTTATTATTATTTTTTTTAGATTCCACATATGATTGTTTTCATATGGTTTTTTTCTTTCTTTTTCTGGTTTACTTCCCTTAGAATGACGATCTCCAGGTCCATCCATGTTGCTGCAAATGGCATTATTTTATTCTTTTTATGGCTGAGTAGTATTTCATTGCACAAATATACCACTCCTTCTTTATCATAAAGACTAAGATCATCTGGATTGTGCAGTAGTCACTCATGGGTCTAGACATGGCCCCTGTTGGTCCAATGGCTTATCAATTAAAAGGACAAGTTGTCTACGAGCACATACCCAATAGAAGGAGAGAATGCCCATCATAAACTGAAAGAAGAAAAATGGGAGATCTACAGTAGTCATTGGTTGATAAAAATACTGAAATCCCACGGAGTAGTTATCATGAAAGCACTTTACTCTGGATTTGGGGTAGATTCTTCTTTCCTCTGGGGAGGCAATTCTTTAATCCATGTGCTCCTAGATTCCCAGTTTTGAGAAATTACTCCTTGTCCATGAATCTACTTGTCCACATTGGAAACGAGGATTCTTTATGAGATACCTGCATCTTGATAATGGAAACTCAAGTCTTATTTTAGATGTTAAAGAGTCAGGTTTATTTGGCAAATATGTTCTGTCAAAATCTTAGTAGACTTCTGGTCTATTTACTTCTCGTCAGTTCCTTGTGCCAGAAACTGTACACATAGTTCTTCCCTTTATGTAAATCTCAAGAATAATTAATTTCTTATTATCATCTCCATGCTTATCTGTCAAGTGAATGGTGTTTACTTAAGATTATCTGGTACAATATGTAAAAGATAACATCTCTAAATTCTCTTTTTCTCATTTCCTTTACTCAGTTAAAAATTGTGTTAAACACCACAGCTTCAGTCTGTTCTTTTCTCCATGTGAATTTATCCAGTGATGACCATAACATGACAACATAACAAAGTCCTTGTAAGCTCATCCTTATTGTTAGAAACTTAATGCTGTAAGAGATAAAAATCTCATGTCGTCCCCATTCTCTTACCTTAATGCCCATAAACCACCAATTCTGAACTTACCTTTTTCTTGTAATAATTTATCAAATGCTTTAAGATGCATTCATTTTTTCCATCCATGTTTCCTCATTTTATAGACTTCCTTCAACATAACTGTGTGTCTTGGTATTAATAGTATTTTCTTACTATATAATAGTGACCCCAGCTTTCTAGCCTCTAATACCAAAGTCTTCAGCACTTACACTTACCTCTTCACTACTGCCACATATTTTTGTTTTTGTTTTATATTTTCTGTACTAGGCAGGACAGGATAGACTACATTGCAATGACAAATATGTTTCAACATCTCACTAGCTTATTGTAATAAAAGTTTATTTCTGGTTTATGTCATAGTCCAATATGCAGATCTGAATCTCTGAGTTTTACCAGTCTGTTTCCATTGTCTAGCTATGTCATTTGGTTCAAAGTGGCATCCAAATGGGATGGGAAAAGAGAATGAGAGTATTATATGAATAATTTTTTTTTTTAGGGCCATGCTTGAAAACATCTTCAAAATCTGCTGCACACCATTGGTCAAAACTCAATCACATGACACCAATATATACACAAGGGAGCCTGGGAATTGTAGTCTTCCTGTTCCCAGGAAGAGGAAGTAGGATTATGAATATATAATACTCTTTGCTGAGTGACTGCGAAGTATAATTAAAAGCTATCCTTATTTGATATTTAAGGGTTAAAATAAGAAACCCTGCTCCATGTAAATTTCCCCTAAGCTATCTACTGCTGTATTACATTAATTTATTTCCACTTTGAAACAACAAAAAGTTCTAAGAGAGAATTATTTTTTCCCTGAAAATATAAATACTCACTTGGTCCTGAGAAATCTAGAGGTGGAGAAAAATGCATTGGCAGAATTCATTTAACTGTCATCTCTGTCATTCCATGTACAGTGTCTAAGCCACGTCTCCTCTTCCTCTCTCCTTCCATCTCTTAATGGTTAAAAATACAATGCTTCTGGTTTTAGGAATCACCATATGGGAAATTTCCAGTACTGTAAAAATCTTTTCCATGACATGGCACTTATGAAAAATTTTAATGTTTTATGATGCTCTTAAAAATGAACATGTGTGATAGTACATATCCACCTGCGTGCGCTTTATAAAATGTGGATATTGGTACCGAAAGAGAAAACTATCTTTTTCTGTGTGTGTATTCATTCATAATAGAGTATCCTTAATCCAAAGTATCAACATAATCTTCCTCTCTCGATTGCAACCATAGAGATGAAAATGACATTGATCTCCACCAAACAGGTATAATTTACTGAATAACTTACACCAGAAACTGCATGAATTCCAATTCAACTGAATGCAGAGCAGTAGACTAACGAGGCCTTTAAGATATAAATAATTCAGTGAAAACAATTACACCACCAACATGACATCACAAGAAGGATACATATTTCTTCATCTCAGACATAAAGTAGAGATTCACTTAGAGGATAAGAGTTTATATTAAAGTGAAATGATATCGTCAAAAGGATAAAATTAAACAGCTGTTTGGAGGATTTAGGTTAAATACTGCTGGTTAGTATCATTTTCACTCAATGTTTTAAAAAAATAAGAAACAAGACATTTTTTTCTGAATTAATTTGTTTTAGCTTTCTTTCTCCATTCTTCCATTCTTCATCTCATCTTAGAGATACATTTCTATTATTATAAATACACTTAACAACAGTTCTCTTCTAACTTGTGGTAAATCTTCTTCATATAAATTCAAGCTTCTGAAAGTAACCCTCATGATACATTATGATTATTCAATAAATATTAATATTAAAAAAACTAGTCATTTAGATTTCCTGGGAAATGTTTTTCCAAGGACCATTTTAAACACTGGAAGAGACTCTATATTATACTATCTTCTACAGGCAATTTCTCACTTTTAATTGGTGTGTGCGTGTGTGTGTTTCAGGAAGGAAACTGCCTAATGAGCATTTCTCATGCCCACCTGTGGCTGGACTCTTACGTGCTCCTGGGCCACAGAAACAAGCGCTAAACTGTAAAGAAGGGATTTAACTCCGAAGGTTATAGACTACAAGAATTAATGGTAAAGAGAGAAATCAATGAAGGCTTTTGATGAATCTAAATAAGTATTGATTATAAAAACAAGGTGAATAAAATTGATCTTAAAAATACACTTAATTGCTTTAATTGTCATGCTATTCAAGAATAGAATAGAGATTTTTAAAAAATTATCTTAGAGTTTGTAAATAATGTATGTACTTTTAAAGTAACCTCTGAAAGAATGGATAACAGCTGTTAACTTGCAGTCAGTAAAGAAAACATGTATGCTAGGATAAAACTCAGTCCTACCAACAGATTTCCAGAAAGCTGGTGAGGTAGTACTTATGAAAAGCAGAGAAAATCAAGATAGAAAAGAAACACACACACACACACAAAAGGATGGCAAAGAGACAAAAATACATCCATAAACATGATAAAAGTAAATGAACTAAACACACTAGTGGGTGAAAAAAGGAAGTTGTACAATGTAGTGTATAATATGATATCCTTTGTAAAACTTTTGAATGCAATACAAACACCCCAGGGTGTCTTGACATCATCACAGCACTACAGTTTCTTCATTTGGTTGTTATGTTACCCCTTTAGTGGGTATCTGTTGACCTCTTCAAAGATGGCCAGCAAAAAAGAGGAAAGGAAAAATAGAATAAGAAGCTAGCTTTTAAAGGCATGTCACTTCAGTTTTACACATCATTGCTGTTTATAAGCCAACAGTCAGAATTTAGTCATATCATCCCAACATGCAAAAAGAGGCTGATATATATATAGTCTTAAGATGGTTGAACATGTGTCCTGGGGTTCTATTACTAACAGGAAACAGAGGAATCCGACAACTGCTGAATCGTAAGCACACTATTCTGTAGAATCACTAATAATATGGTATTTCTAAAAGTGTGGGTGACTGACCACTGGTCGTTCAGAATATTTTCCTTTTCCTTTGAAGAAATACAGTTTTATGCTGCTAGGTCAGAAGATTTTAGCCAAACAGCAATTTAATAGGAAGATTTTTTTGCATATAAAACACACACACACAGAGTTTTAGGTTCAATGAGAAAAAAAAAATAGCCCTTGAAATGCTTGGGAGATAGGCATGAATACTTCTATCAAGATACTTCATGAATTAAAAGAGAGCGATTATGTTATTCCTGAGCACTAAACTTCACAAGGAAGAGTGGGATGAGGGAGGGCAAGTGGGCTAAGTTCTTTTAAGCAAATCTCCTTGGTTTCAATCAAAGAAATACTCTTGAGCATAAACTGGCATCTGAAAGAAATCAAAGTAGAAAGACCAACTAATATCATTAGGAGGAATGATACTGAAAGTGTCAAGATTAGATTATTTTGGTTACATTATTAAGTAGGTAAATTACCTTCCAAAAGTATCGCAGCTGGACAGTGTGTTACAGCTTGTTACATTAGTGCCATTGTTTAAAAACCTGTTTCTTGACCTTATGTGTATGTGGTTGTGAGAGTAGATACTCTGATTTCAGGCATCTAAATGCAAGAAAAATTCTTATGTTTTGCTCCTCTAACATCTATTACTTACTTATAAGGAATAAAGTACAATTATAAATTCTTTTGCAGTCTTTGTTTCCATAACTTGATGGTAAGATAGGACTATCTTCTGAAAGCTATGGGTACCATACTAAAATGTTGGTAATATATTTTTAAATGTAATTATTAATAGACATGTTCTGTCTTCAAGAAAAATGTCAAAAGCAGAAAATCCACAAAAGACACCAGAAAGCACTGAAGTTTTTCAAAGCAGCCAAGTCCTGCAATTTCTTGTTAAAGTTTTGTGAGGTGAAGTTGGCCGAACACAGACATTTTCCAGAGATGGGGAGTTGGCAGATATGATGTGCATTGGCATTTTACTAATGAAAAAATAAACTGGTTCAAGTGATTGGAAAGTATGCAGTATATTTGTGTATTATTATCTGTTAATGATGCGAGTGGTATAATTGGAAGCTACTAATAGATTTCACAACTTAAGGAATAAATGATTTTCTTCAGTCACATTGTTACTTTGTAGTGGCTGCTGAGTTTAGAAAGTGTTCTCCTATTTTAAAATATGAGCATTAGAAGAATACGGAATTCAAAGAATAAAGTGGAAAAGTCAATGGATGTTAAAAGACTCTAAACATTAAACCACATGTAATTATAACACAACATTTCTTTCCAAGAATTCTGTGGAAGGAAATAAAAAGAAAAATTTATTTTTATTGCTTTAATCCAAAGGGTCACTTTAGGTACAAGTTAGTTTCTATGCATTTAGTCAACACTGAAGAGGCCTCTGCAGTCATTTAAATACAATTATGCAAAATTGTTATAATAGCTTTGGAAGATATGTATGTGAGAATACAGAAAAAAATTAAATATTTTTGTTTGTTTGTTTTTTTAAAGACATATTGGGAGGAAGGTATAACTCAAGTCGTAGAGTGCATGCTTAGCATACACAAGGTCCTGGGTTCAATCCCCAGTACCTCCTCCAAAAATAAATAATAAACCTAATTATCAATCACCCAAAAAAGGCATATAGTATGTTGGAAAATGGATGACAACTTCAGGCACATTTAAAAATGTCCTGAAAATGCTAAGATATGTTTCTATTTTCCAATAGCAGCAGAACACATATAATAAGTTTTCTTCTATTTAGGACAGTTTTAATGCCTATATATGTCATGTATATAATGATATATGTGTATATGCAGTATATAGATACACTATTCTTATTATTCAGGGACTATATATATACACCCTGAAAAAATACGGTTGACATTGACATTTGGATTCCCATTTGCTTTCATTATTAGCTAAGCCTGAATATATAAACATTACCTTGTTTTTGGAAAGCATCAATAATAAAGTCCACCCTTTTTTTTCCAGTGGATTAATACTGGCTCCATGAAACATGAGAATTATCCTTAAATAACATGCCTGTGAGTTTAAATAAATTACAGGACAATGAGGCTTGGTTAACTATGACTTTCTTTTCTAGAAAACACAAATCTTCATGGAGGGTAAATGGCTTAGCATCACTCTACAAACAATACCCCAGTTTTAGGAGTAAAAAGATAAATACACATTTATTAAGCGTGCACGTCATTCCAATCTTTTAGACAATGAGGGAGAAAACGTGATCGCGGATTTAACTGGCCAGCACTACAAATCCACAGGATTGAAAATGTATCATAACCAAGACAGTTACAAAGCTAGGATGTGTAGAAAATCCAGTGGGCTCAATGACTCTCCAAGCATTTTCAGAGACCTTATCACCTAAGCTTATTACACTGATATGAAAAATAAAAGAACAACACTTGGCCCTTCTTCCTGCAGCTCACACCAAGTCTGGAGGAGAGTGGTCTACCAGTTACCCCAGTTGGAAAAATGTCAAGTTTCTTTGTCTCAAAGTTAATTAGAACTAGAAAGATTAACTGACCTTATTTCCATTTCAGAATATTCTCTGAATTCAAAGTGCTCTAGATACATTGATTACTTCTGCTAAGAAGAAACGTAAAGAAAGATAAAGCACATGGAAAAGTCACAAACAAACTGGTTCTAGGCAATAAAATTAAAAAGGCTAGTTTTAGGGAGTGAATTTTTGGAAATTAAGGCTCTGTGGGAGCAGGCACATATAAGAATATTCTACTATAGTTTTTATGAATTCACCATGTTTCTGCCCTTTACCTCTGCTTAACACTTTGTAAGTTAATGTGAAAAGAAAAACAAAAAACAAAAAAAAAAAAAAAAAAAAAAAAAAGAAAGAAAAGAAAAGAAAAGGAAAGAAACAGACCTGCCACAGCTTACCCTGGCATAGTTACTATTTCCATGAGTTTTGATTTCCCAAATATGTAAAATCAATCCTAGTTTTCAAACTAATTTAACAGTGATGACTGGTTGTGTTTCTGTAGCTATTTAGTAAAGATATTGTGTTTCTTATATTTAAGTCTCATTTAAAATGAAACCCAAACTCTTAAATCTTTGACCTCATTTTTAGCAATAAGCACACACAAAAATCTTCGTGAAGCCAAAAATAATTCAGCAATTGTATTTCTGAGAAGCCATAGAAATATTAGTTTTGATGACAGAATTTGAGCTTTAATTTACCAAGTGGCTTTAGTGCTCAGGCAAAGATATGTACTTCCAAAAATTGTATTTAGGATTCTAAGATTAATTCCTTTATAACTACTGCTATAACAGGAATGTAATAAGAAATGGAAGAAGGTCAATGAACACGGCAACAACTAAATAAGCTCAATTTGGGTTGCAGAAAATGCTATTTACCTTTGGCTTCATCATGACAAATATTTTACTCAAGATTGAACTTTCAAAATTCTAATTGTTTAAATAAAGGAAGAAATGGATTCTCACTGAATTCATGGTACCTATAAATATAAAACCTTAAAAATACCACTAGATTTAGGTAATTCACATTCCACTAATTTATTATTATTACTAAATTCATGAACAGATGTTAATAAAAGTTCTAATGAAAGCTAAAGGTTTTATACAAGAATATTTTATTCTTTTAAATGTACCTCTAGGGTAAAATATTGATAATAGAGAATTTCCTGTATATTGATGTGTAGTTTTGGTTATCAGGGCCATACATTTTAGATTCATTTCCAAAAGGAATTAGTGTCTGTACAAACTGTGTTCAAATTGAGAAATCTACATTCCCAGAGAATATCTGATGGGAAAATGAAAAGGCAAACAAGATAAACACAATCATAAGAGCAATTCTAAGAGCCAAGGCAGTGATCCTTACTTAGCCAGGGAGTGTGATTCAGCTAAAGGTGGGGGGTACCTTGGTGTGAGCAGCATGTTCCAAGATGTGACACTCAGCTTTAACCTTGTGAATAACTCTTCTTTGGAAGCTACAAGATCATACCACCTTGCTTTATCTTCTCTTGGATTTCTCCTTCTTTAGGTGTGACTCTTCCTCTAAGTGTCATTTGGATGTTGGACTTCTTTATTTCTTCCCTGAGCCCAACTTCACATTTCAGGTCTCTTCCATGGTATTCAGACCCATTTAGTCAGCTCCCTACTAGACAATTCCACTTTCTGAAAACAAACAAACAAATAGTTCCAAATTGTAAAAATGAATAGGTTGTAGAGAAGCAGAATGATGGTGGGAGATGGAGTGATGATTGTCCCTTTCAGAGGAGCACTGGATACAAAGCTGATAAGTTATTCATTTAGCCCATACTCGTAGGACAGTTAGAAGCAGAGAAAGGGGCATCAGCAAAGTCCCTGGAAGAGAGCACATGGTCCATCTGAGCCTAGTGAACAAACAGTAACTTAGAAGCAGAAAAGGTAGGTGGGGGCCAAGATCATGGAAGACTTGATAAAACTTGAAAAGTCATTTGATTTTTTTCTATCAGCTGTAGAAGGGCATTGAAGGGATTAAAGAATAAAGTGTGACATGCTAGGCTCATTCATTCATTCATTCATTCATTCACTCAAAAGCTATGTGTTACATGCCTACTATGTTCCTGGCACTGTATGAAGTGCTGGGAATATGATAAGAAGGAAAAAAAAAAACACACCATTTTTACTCTCAAGAAACTTATTTGATGAAGACTGGAATATGACTCAAACAGGAGCATGCAGACCCAAACTAACACTTGCTCGGCAGGAAAAAGATGTAACTAACTCATTAATGAAAGAACCAGTAAATGGTAATGCTGGTTCAACAATCCTTTGAGGAACAGGAACTTAAATAGTTCATTAGCAAGGGCACATTGAGATAGACTTTTTTTTTTTTCCTTTCCTTTATTCTTTTTTTAAATGAGACATCAGTTTAATGTTCTATAGGGCAATAAACTTTAGAGTTTGGGAATGTTCACATTTCTGTACTGAGGATGTGGTAAACAGACATAGTGAATATTTTCTGTAGGTATCATTTATTGATGGTGAATTTGAAATGAACTTGGATTAACTTTGTAGTTAAAATATTTTATAGGAATGAAAACAAATATTTCAAATCCTTTGCAAAAAGGAATATGAAGTTACTAGATAAATGAGATAGTTGTTTTCCTTTTATGGTGCCTAAGAACTACTGAGCTTTTAAAAGGAAGCCTAAGAAACCAAGAAGAATCACCAGAACTGAAGGGTCTAAATATAAAAGCAATAATCCACCTGCCAACAGTGAATGAGAATATTATTCAAGGTGGAAATTTAGGGTGGGATTTTAAAGGCTGCTTTTTCTCTATGGGTTCTTGAATCATCATAGGAAAAGAGAAACACATGGCTTCAGTGCTGAGTATTCTGTGATATATTGGCCTCCACAACTAATACTGCATATTGATTTTGGGTAACAATAGCACAATACAGGGAAAAATAAAGCAATTTTGTAGAGATCAGAATGGGTCTATTGCTAAGCACCTGTCATTATGGGTACAAATCTTGTACTTCTGGTGTATGGTCCTAAAATTCTTATAGAAAGAATCTTCCAGAAACTTAGCCCTTATTTAAATCCAGGTCATTTGGTGGCTGAGCCAGAATTATCCATAGATATCACACACACACACACACACACACACACACACACAAATCCCTACCTTAAGTTATCCAATAAGAATATGTGGTTGACCCAACGTCTCATGGAAAATTATGAAAGAAAACAAGCCAATGTTCAATATCATTTTGATGTGATAATTTATGATCACTCCAAAGATTCCATTATTCTCAAATTTCCATAGCCTTAGGAAATGCCAGGTCCTAACAACTTTCATACTAATCCTTTAGTGAGTCCACATATAACATTTCTACCCATCCCTTGGAGGGAGGAAGGACCTTAATTTCCTATGGGTTGCTTCTCTGATACATGGAAGAGAACAAAACCACTAAGCAGAAATTCCCTTAGCAAACTTGTTTCCCTTTTGGGCTCTAGAATGAGGCTGACCATTATTTTCTGTGTTACAAATGTTACATGTATTGGACTCCCTTGTAGTCCAACCATACTCTACAAAAACAGACAGAAAAACAAACAGATGAAAAAATACTATTGAAGGAATCAGCATAACTGACGAAATGTTACTTTTATTTTAGAGTCGTTTTCACTGTAATACTCCTAAACAGGATGGATTTGGAGTTGGTTTTGATTCAGAAAAATGCATGTCTGAAATGTTTATCTGAAATGTAGCCAAGTTTCTGGAGATTTGGACGAGACAGATACTACAAGAACACACATTTATTGTTAAAAATGGATGATTGCCATCCTTTTCTAATAAAAAATTTAAATCTGGAAACTCTTGCTGCCATGTTCCTGATGCAGTAGCCATCAGAGCAGTTTGTGTGTGTACAGTTGTGAAGCATGTGGCAGGCATGATGTTATTCTGATTGGATGCTGCTGTCTGCTGCTGTCACGTTTTTAAAGAAGATGTTCTTACATGCACTATGTACAGTACAATGTTTGAATCTGAGCCAATTAAGAAAGCATCAAAATGCTTTCACTCCTTAAAAAACTTCAAGTTCTTCTTGGCACACGTGATAAAAGATGAAAGTTCACTTTCTTCAAAAAATAAACACTCCCCATCTGAATAAACACAGACCTTTATGGCAGTATACATTGTGAAAATGGTTTTACTGAGAGGAAAACAAAGGATTAAGCTATTATTAGTTTAAATAGTTGCTACTGGACATAACTTCTTTTTTAATCTCTACCAAGAGACCCAGACTCCAGTATTTGTTGTTCTCGGTGTTCTATAGTACTTGGAGCTTTTTCTTTTTGGTTAAATCTTTTAAAGATTTCTTAGAGAGAATATAAAAATCACAAAAGAGAAAAGAAGACAACGACAGAAAGATAAATTAGACTTAATCAAAACTGAAGATTTATGCTCTCTGTAATATGCTGCTACAAAATAAAAAGATAAGTCATAGACTGAGATAAAATACCTTTACTATTTATCAAATATATTTGATAAAGCACTTATATTTATAATATTAAAAGTATCCTTAACATTCAATAATAATGTCTTTAAAAAAAAAGATGCAAATGAACTTACTTACAAAAGAGAAACAGACTCACAGACATAGAAAACAAATTTAGGGTTACCAAAGGGGAAAAGGTGGGAGGGATAAATTAGGAGGTTGAAATTAGCAGATACAAAATACTGGATTCAGAATAGATAAGCAACAAGGTCCTACTCTATAGCACAGGGAACTATTCAATATCTTGTGATAAACTATAACGAAAAAGACTATGAAAAAGAATATATATGTACAACCGAATCACTATGCTGTACACCAGAAATTAACACAACATTGCAAATCAATTCTGTCAATAAAAATTTTTAAATAAAATTTAAAAATTCAGTGATAAGAAAACAAATGGAGTTTTAAAAAAATAGACAAGAGATTTTAAAAGACCATTCAAAAAAGATAATAAACAAACACATGAAATAAGCACATGAAAGTATGCTCAACATCCTTACTCACTGGAGAAATACAAATCAAAACTTAAATAAGGTAACAATGAAACCCTATTAAGGTGACTAAAATTTAAAAGGTTGAAATGCCAAGTGTTAGTAAGGAAGGGAAACAACTGGATTTCTCATACCACTGATGAGAAGGTAGATGAGTACAGCCACTTAGGAAAGACAGTTTGGTAGCTTCTTATAAAGTTAAATATACAGGTAAACAAAACATCAAATCCAACCTGAGCTAATTTGAATCTCTGGGAGTTTTACATGAAAGCTGTGAGGATCTCAGTGGAAAGATGACCTTGTCTCGTAATGAGACAGTAACAATTGCATCAGAATGACAAGATAAATCGGGATGATTGTTTGGCAATAAATATTACAGAGCTGCCATTTGCTTAGAAAATTACTTTATGTATTTTTATATAATTCTCTCAGTGTACGTTTGCCAAAGACTAATGGGATTTATTTTATTTATTGGAATAAACAAAAGTAGCTCTCTTCCAAAATCTATAACTAACTTGTTTATGATCTTTGCTAAACTGCTTAATTCTTTGACCATGATTCTAAGATTCTAACATCTTTCTTATCTCTCTCATAGAGTAGTTGAAAAGATAAAACAACATAATGGATATGTAAGTGCTTTGGAAATTGTAAAACACTGATTGGATATAACCTACTATACTTATACAACTATTGATTTTATAAATGTCATTTATATTATTATTATGAATATTAAAATGTCTAAAATGATTAAACTTGATTTTTGCCATTTGCTGTAATCAATCATAGGTAATAAAAATCATAATGACTCAATAGTCCAATATGTAGAAATAACAGAGGAATAGATACTACTCATATTATTATCAAAATGTTTGCTTTGACTTTATTTCAGTCACCCTAAAAATAAGTCTATGTAGGGTAAAATTGCAAAATTATTGAAAATTTGCTTCATTTAAGATGTTAAAAACTTTTTTCTTAAACCCTGGAATTTTTATTATATAAATACTTCTCTTGATCACAAGAGGTAATAATCATGATACTGATTTCAAGTTTTGTAATATATACCATATGAAAAAACAGGATGTGTCAAAACTAAAATTCTACTCAAGAGATGATTGTTGGATGATTCTTTTCTGAAATCGTGCTTCAATATTTATCCACGTGCTTCAGAGGAAAAATTGGCAAGTGCATTAAAATCAGTGGGAGAGGGTCACCTAATTTTAGATGTGCTGAATGAGACTTTGTAGTTTGCCCATTGTATTAAATCATAATTAATAAAAATGACAAGAGGTCTGCTTTCATGTTTTAGGAAATCCAAAGACCCACAAGTGTTGCAATAACAAAACTGGTTATTTTTAACAAAACACGAAAATGGGTCTCAAATTATAACAATGAATTATAAGTCAAGTGTTCAATTTACACTCAAATGGAAACTCTTCAGTTACCACTGGAAACTGATTTTTATAAATTTTCCAACTGAAGAGTTTTGAAAAACCTAGGGTACATTTACCATCTGCCTATAAATTCAACACTGACATGTTAATATTTAAGGTAATGGGTATGTATAGCATAAAAATCTCCAACTCTAAACACGTGTTATGTCTCTAAGTATCTCTTTAAATTGCCATTTCTTCTCATTCAGCTGTGTACTCCAAAGACAGGAATAGTGTTCTGTTCATCTTTGTATCATTTCCCTAGAAAAAATCAATAATTTTCATATTCCCAAGTGCAAAATATTGAGTCTACACCATTCTGAGCTTGAAGGTTCATCTCTGAACACTTGACATATATTATCTAATTTTATCCTCATATGAACACTAAAAAATATTTATTCTGTTAATTCAATTTATGATGTCAGGCAATCATCACACTATATATGTGCTCCAAGTTAAATTTTAACAATAGACAATAGATGTAACATCTATGTTTTAAAAATCAGTACAAGGGACACTGTGAACAATATTGTTAAATGATTCAGAGAATCAATTTGAGAAATTATTGCAGAAAGTAGAGGAAAAACATGATAAATATCAAATGATAAAAGATTATCCCAAAGGTAAGGGGACAGAGGTTGATTTTGAGAAATATAAGTGATCCTGATTTAGAAACAAAAACAGGAAAAAGAACACCTAATTTGAAATAATTGAAGGAATAAAATTTATGAATTAAAAACTGCAAGTTGATATACAAATATATATATATCAATCATACCAGTGATAATACAGCTCAATTTAAAGGATTTGCTGTATTCTATGCAAATACATACAAAATATACCCTTTCTGAAAATAATTCTTTGGTAAAAATAAAAGATAAATGCAAAAAAGAATCTTATGAAACTCTAGAGAGGAAATATAAATTTTGTCCAAAGAAACAATATTCTTATTGGTATCAGCCATCTCCCTTCCAAAATTACATTTGAGAAGATATGTAAAAACTATTACAGGATTTTGAAAAGAAATAGTTTTATACATGACTCTGCTAGAAAAATTCTATGTATTCACTGAACAGTTCCCTCTTTCTGTGTGCCAGCTGTTTCCCAGACTCTCTTCACTTAGATTGGGGCCATATGACTGAATTCTGGCCAGTAAGGGGGAGGCCAGGGCAGGGAGGGGCGTGGTGGAAGAAACTTACATAAGGCAGTTCTGGCTGTTACAAGCTTCCTGCGTGACTGGACAGTCCTAGCCTGCTCTCTGCAGCAAATTAGGAATCTGTTCATAAGACTGAGTTACTGATGGACAGAGACTCAGAATGCCTCAATCACTGCTAGGAGGAAAACAAACAGAGCTGCAATTGTGTTGGGACGTCAATAAGAGTAAACCTGCTGTTTAGCTTCCTACTGTTACTGTAGCAAATGGTCATAAATTTAGTGGTTAAAAAAAAAAAAAAAAACCCACAAGTTATCCAACAGTTCTAGAGGTCAGAAGTCAAAACGGTTCTCGCAGGACTGAAGTCAAGATGGCCCAACTGCTTTCTTTCTGATGACTTTAGGGAACAATCCATTCTTATGCCTTTCATCTTCTAAAGGCTGCCTACATGCCTAACTCACAGCCACATCACTCCAACCTCTGCTTCTATCCTCACATCTCCTAGACTCTGACCCTCCTGTCTTCTTCTTATAAGGACTGTCATAGTTATATTGGACCTATTCATATATTCCAGGATAGTCATCCCATATCAAGAGACAATCACATCTGCAAATTCCCTTTTGCCATGGTAACATATGGAAGACTGGGACACAGAAATCTTGGGGGACCACGATTCTGCCTACCAAACTTGGATTTGTAAACTTCAAAGATTGAGGGGCATGTTTACTACTGGAGTATAACAGGCTATTAGAACTAATAAACAAAGCAACTTTTTCCTCTAGCAAAAGGTTACTGTGGAAACATCCACAGATATGCAATGGTTCAAAAGTGTCATGCAAATTCTCTCTTAAAAAAAAAACTATTGGAAATAAACTCTTGTATTTGAGAAATAAAGCAAAATTTCCAATTCAAGACTGAAGCTGTGCTTTAAATGGACTCTATTTATCGGGCATGAATTTCACATTTAAGACTTTGTGTGCTGTGGCTCCACCAATCATTACTCTTCTGCTTTGTTTCATTCCTCAAACCAAGAATGTGCTTGTTAGGAATATATCCTTCTGTTTGTAGTTTACTCTCAACTTTTTGTTTTGACAGCTACTAAAAAACAAACAAAGCTGGTGCTTTTCTGTACCCATTATTGCTAAATCTGGTTCAGCCTTTCACATGGTTGGGACAAACTTCTTGAAGAATTTCTAAATTATTTTTTTCCCCTCACAGAGTTACATGGATTAACATGATGACTATCTTCTTTGTCAAAGAACCTAAGTGATAATATTCTGCATCCTATGGTAAATCTCTTGCTTCCTTGGGTTCTTGGCAGCTACCAGGTGTCTCTTTATTATTCGTTTTCCACATATTGTCTTCCATTACCATATTAGTCATAGCAGGTTGACCATTCCAAGTTTTTACTGGCTTCAAACAATATAATTGTTTGCCTCTTCATGTCATGATCCAAAGCAAGTTGGCACCATGGGAGGATGTATTAGTCAGCAAAGTTTATCATAACAAGTACTATAGATTAGGTTCCTTAAACAACAGATATTTATTATCTCAAAGTTCTGGAGCTTGAAAGTCCAAGATCAAGGTTGTGGCTGATTCTGTTTCTGGTGCCAGCTCTCTTCTTGACTTGCAGACGGCCACCTTCTTTCTGTGTCTTTCTGCAGCAGGAAAACAGAGGTCTCACTCTTTCTTTTCCTCTTCTTATAAGACCACCAATTTTATTGGATTGGGATCCACTGTTATGACCTCATTTAATCTTAATTACCTCCTAAGAGCTTTATCTTCAAATACAGTCACATTGGGAAGTAGGGCTTCAACATTTGAATTTGGGGGGGGGGGCACAATTCATGCCATAGCATTCTATTTATGGCCTCCAAAATTCATGTCCTTATCACATGAAAAATACATTATTTCCAACCTAACAGCCCCAAAGTCTTAACTTGTTCCAGCATCAATTATAAAGTCTAAAATCCAAACTCTCATCTAAATATTATCTAAATCAAGTATGAGTAAAACTCGAGGTACAACTCATCCTGAGGCAAAATTCATCTTCGGCTGTGAACCTGTGAAACCAGAAACGTTGTATGTTTTCAAAGTGCAATGGTAAAACAGGCGTAAGATGGACATGCCCATTTTTTGAATTCCCAATTTTCTCCCTTTTGAGGGAAAAATCTGAAAGGGGAAAGAGGTGCTTGGTCCCAAGCAAGTCTAAAAGTTTGCAAGGTAAATTATATTAGCTCTTAAGGCTTAAGAACAACCCTCTTTGCTCAATGTTCTGCTCTCTGACTCATTGAGGAGGTGGGGTCCCACCCTCAGAAACCATTAGGGCAGCAATTCCATACCCCTGGACACTACCCTTAAATTCTGTTGGGAAGCCCCACCTGCAAAGCTTTTCAGGTGGCCCCACCCCCAAAGATTCAGCTGAAGGTCACCTGGCTTGTTGATATTTAAACAATGGTTCACCCTTTGAAACTCAGGAGGCAGCCTTGATGATCTCTAAATGGCCTTTGGGGGTCATTTTTCCTTTTCTTGAGGAATAGCACACATTCACAGCCAAATAACTCTTTTTTCCAATCCTGTAAGATCTAAGAAATCCAACAGCCTTCCTTCGTTTCTTCTCATTTTTTCTGTCCACTTTAGCCCAAGCTGGCAGTGGTTCGGCTGGCATAACCCTCTTTATTCCTGGCTTCCACTGGGATGACTGATTTAGTTCATGAGTCACACCTATAATCTCTTAATCAAGTGGTTGCTCAATCACACCCGTAGTGTTCCCTTCAGAACAAGCTTTCTCATTTTTCGAATAGTATATATTGATTTTTTTTTCAAATCTCCAAGTTCTGGTCCCTTTGGCTAAAAATTTCTTCCTCAATCCATCCCTCTCCACTCACATTTTACAATGAGCAATAAGATTTCCAGTTGTACCTTCAATACTTTGCTTAGAAATCTCCTCTGCACTGCATCTAATGTCACTGCTTCCAAGTTCTACTTTCCATGAAACACTAGCATGCATTTCAGCCATGCTCTTTGCCAGTTATAATAAGGGTAACCTTTCCTATAATTTCTAATAGCCTGTTCTTCATTTTTGTCTGATACCTCACAAGAATGGCCTTTAAATTCCATATTTCTATCAACATTCTGTTCACAGTAAACTATGCTTTTTCTAGCATACACCTCAAAACACTGCCAGCATCCACACATTACCCAGTTCCAAAAATGCTTCCACATATTCAGGCATTTTTTACAACAGCATCCCACTTCTCAGTGCCAAAATCAGTACTTGTTGTGGGCTTCCACAACAAGTACCATAGACCATGCAAGGGATTGAATGATTGTATCATCCCAAAATGCATATGTTGAAATTCCAACCTCCAATGTGTTGGTATAGAAAGTGGGGTGTTTGGGAAGTAATTAGATCAGAAGGGTAGAGCCTTCATGAATTGGGTTACTGTCCCTATAAAAGGAACCCCAGAGAGTTCTCTCACCCTCTTTCTACCATGTCAGGATACAAGAAGTCTACAACCCAGAAGAGGACCCTTACCAGAACCCCACCATGCTAACACCCTAATCTCAGGTTCCCAGTCTCCAGAACTGTGAGAAATAAATTTCTGTTGTTTATCAGCATGGCACTTTGTCATAGCAGCCCAAACTGACTAAGATAGACTGAGCAGCTTCAACAGAATTAATTTTCTCACCCTTCTGGAGGTTAGAAGTTCAAGACCAAGGTTCTGGCTGCTTTGAGTTCTGATGAGAGGTTGTTTCTTGGCTTACACGTGGCCCCCCTTCTCTCTGTGCCCTCTCCTAGCAGAAAGAGAGACAGAAGTCTTCCTCCCTTCCTCTTCTCATAAGGCCACAGATCCTATTGGATTGGGGACCTATCCTCTTGACCTAATTTAACATTTATCATTGAACAAAAGTCCTATCTCCAAATACAGTCACATTGAATGTTAGGGCTTCAACATACAAATTTTGGGGGAGATTTAATTCAGCCCATTGCAGAGTGGAAGGGTCTACTTCATACAGTTAATTTAGATTCTGGCTCCTTTGCACCATCTGCCATTTTCTCAGACCTGAGAGTTCTTTACTGCATCTACATCAGTAGCTGCACACAAAGGAAGGAAGGGCACTACAGGATGGCTTGGGAAAATGTATATACCTGAACATAGCGTATATCCCTTCTGCCCACATTCCATAGGCCAAAATTCAGCCTAATGGCCACACTTAATGTAAAAGAGCTGGGAAATCTAGTTTGGACCTGTACCTGTGCAGAGGAAAGAACATAGATATTGGTGTATCCTGGCAGTCTTTGCCTCCATAACCCTTCCCTAAAAATGTATGTTTAGGGATTCACTGAAAAAAAAAAACAAAACAGAACTAAGAAATTAGTTCATCAGTTTATCAGTTTTCAGAATTTAAGTTCAAAATCAATGTAAAAAAATCAGTTGTATCTCTGTATTTCTATATGGTAGAAATGAATAATCAAAATGAAATTTCAAAAATAATCTCAATTACAATAGCATCAAAAAGAAAAAAAAATAATTTAAAATAAATGTAACAAAAGAAGTGAAAAATGTACATTGTAAAAACTAGTAAACATTCTTGAAGAAAATTGAGAAAGATCTAAATAATTAGAAAGATGACTTATGTTCATGGATTGAAAAGTTTATTTTAAAAATAGTAATACTTTCCAAATTGATCTACAGATTTAGCACAAGCGCTATCAAAATCCCAAATGACTTATTTTGCAGAATATGAAAAGTTATTCTGAATATCATATGGAAATTCAAGAACAGCCAAAACAATCTTCAAAAAGAGGAGCAGAACTCCAGGTCTCACACTTTCCAGTTTTAAAGCTTGCTGTGAAGCTGCAGTAATCAAAACAGAGTGGTACAGGCATAAGGACTGACAAATACATTAATAAGATGTAACTGAGAGTCCAGACATAAACTTTCACATTTATGGTCAATTTACTATAAATAAGGGTGTCAACACAATTCAATGGGAGAAAGAATAGTTGTTTTAACAAATAGTGCTGGAACAACTGAATATCCACATTCAAAAGGATGAAGCTGAATAGCTTCCTTACACCACACACACAAATTAACTCAAAGCTGATCATAGTAAAATGTAAAAGCCAAAACTAAAATTCTTAGAAGAAAATACAGGCACAAATATTCAAGACCTTGGGTTAGGTGAAGCCTTCTTAGATATGATACTAAGAACACAAAGAACAACAACAGAAAATAAAGATAATTTGGACTTCATCAAAAGTAAAAACTTTCATGATGAAAAAAAAAATAGCATCAAGAAAATGAAAAACCAAGTCACAAAATGAGATAAATACTTGCAAATAATATATATAATGTGAGGAAAATGTAAACTCAGTTTCCAACTCTTGCTATGTGGCTAGTATTACCATAATATCAAAACCAGACAAAGACATCAGAAGAAAACTACAACCAATAACTCATAAAGAGACACAAAAATCCTTTAAAAATACCAGAAAACTGAATCTCACAATACGTAAAAAGAAATATATATCATGACCAAGTGGAATGGCTATAGTAAAAAAAGATAGACATTATCAAGTGTTCTGAAGGATGTGGCAAATTAGAACAATCATACATTGCTGCTGGAAATGCAAAAAGGTGCAGCCACTTTGGAAAACAGTTTGACACTTTTTCCAAATGTTAAACTTACAGTTACCATATGATTCAGCAATTCTACTCATAGGTATATACCCAAGAGAAATACAAATATATATCCATGCAAAAACTTGTGTACTAATGTGCATAGTAGCATTATTCATAATAAAAGTCAAAAAGTAGAAATATCCTACCAGTCAGACTGGCCATCATTCAAAAGTCCACAAATGGCAAATGCTGGAGAAGCTGTGGAGAAAGGGAAACCCCCTACACTGCTGGTGGGAATGCAGTTTGGTGCAGCCAATGTGGGAAACAGTATAGAGATTCCTCGAAAGACTAGGAATAGACTTACCATATGACACAGTCATCCCACTCCTGGGCATATATCCAGAAGGAACCTTACTTCAGAAAGACACCTGAACCCCAATGTTCATAGCAGCACTATTTACAATAGCCAAGACATGGAAACAGCCTAAATGTCCATCAACAGATGACTAGATTAAGAAGAAGTGGTATATTTATACAATGGAATACTATTCAGCCATAAAAACTGACAACATAACACCATTTGCAGCAACATGAATGTTCCTGGAGAATGTCACTCTAAGTGAAGTAAGTCAGAAAGAGAAAGAAAAATACCGTATGAGATCGCTTATATGTGGAATCTAAAAAAAACAAAAAAAACAAAAACATAAATACAAAACAGAAACAGACTCATAGACATAGAATACAAACTTGTGGTTGCCAAGGGGGCGCGGGGTGGGAAGGGGCAGACTGGGAATTCAAAACTTGTAGATACTGACAGGCATATGTAGAAGTAGATAAACAAGATCTTGTGGTAGCTCGCAGTGAAAAAAAAATGTGACAATGAATGTATGTATGTTCATCTAAAACTGAAAAATTGTGCTCTACACTGGAAATTGACACAACATTGTAAAATGACTATAACTCAGTAAAAAAAGTTTTCAGAAAAAGTAGAAGTATCCTAAATGCTTGTCAATTGATAAATTGATAAACAAAATGTGATATGTCCATATAATGGAATAGTATTGAGCAATAAGAAGGAATGAAGTATTGATGCGTGCTACAATATGGATGAACCTTGAAAACCTTATGTCAGGTGAAAGGCAGTCACTTAACACCACGTATTTTATGATTCCATTTATTCGAAATAGCTATACTAGACAAGTCTATAGAGATAGAAATTAGATTACTAGTTGCATAAATTGCCCCTAAGACTCAGAGGATTGAATGAGTGGTAAATGGGGAAAAACTACTTATATGTAAAAAGGTTAATATTTTAGTACAGTCATTCCTTGGTATCCGTGAATATCAAAATTCAGCGATGCTTAAGTCTCATATAAAATGCATAGTACTTACATATAGCCTACACATATCCTCCCATATTCTTTAAATATTCTCTAGATTAATTATAATATCTAATATAATGCAAATGTAAATACTATGTAAATTATTGCCACCAGGCAAATTCAAGATTTGCTTTTTGGAACTTTCTGTAATTTTTTAAAAAATATTTTCTATCTGTGATTTGTTAAATCTGGGAATGCAAAACAGCAGATATGGAAGGCCAACTGTAAGGAGAATTTTTTAAAGTTACATTTTACATATGCATATAAAAAGAGAACTTCAGAGTACAACTGGTCTGTGAAAAGAGTAATCTACTTGGTAATAAGTGGTACTCTTCATGACTAATGAAGGCTTGTTTTATTATTCAGGAGACCTAGTTAATAGAAGAGTAAGGATTTTAACCCCTCCTTGTGAGTTAGTTAGGTCAGTGGAAATACTTGGTCAATAAGGTGTAGCTTATTTTTAGTTGCATCATTTTTATGAAATTTTAGGGTTTTTTTTTTTTTCTATCTTAGGGGAAATAAGTACTCTAATACTATAGAAAATGTGGGATTTAAGGAAAAGTTTTTTTAAAAAAGAAATTCACCCAACATTCAGAGATAACCATAATGGATACTTTGCTCTAATGGATACTTCTTGCCATTTTTTAGTGCACATATAACTTTTAATTATATGATATATAAAATATGTTAATTTTAAATTTTACAAAAGTTTCCCACCTTAGTCAAGTAATGTTTGCTCATTATGAAAAACAAACAAACAAACAAACAAACTTTGAAAACAGACCTGGAAGAAGATACAAAAATTACAGTCCACTATCTAGAGAGAAACTGTACAAAGGAGAGCTCCAAGCAGGCATTCGCCTATTTTAGGCAACTCTGATGGGACTCCCCTCACCATTCAATAAGTTTTCCTTGCTCTGCTCTGAAGGTTTTCCTCCCCATCAACACTACAGCACATGCTGTTGCTTTCCAGAAGATTGCACCCCCACTCCAGCCACGCTCACTTCTTTCCTCATTTGTAACTGTTTCAATGTGCAGTATGGCTTCCTTTCACTTGATTCTGTCTGAGGATCCTTTTACCTTGGCTTCATTTTCTCCCCTGATACCACAGCATCCCTGCACTTCTTACACTTTCCTCTTATTTAGCTCTTCTGCTTACTTGTCTTTTCCATCTCAGGGACTTGTCTCCCCATCTATACTGTTTCTGCCAACACAACTCTTTAATGAAAAGGTATCCTTTGGCTTCTACTGGAGTCAGCAGCAAAACTGGCATTTTTGGCTCTTCTATGGGAGTCAAGACTTAGAGTTAAGACAGTCATTACAAGGGCACTGTGAGCTGTTTCTTTGACTTAAAAGAGTTTTATATGTTTAAATATATTTAACTATTTTTAAAGGAGAAAAGCTACTTCATGACATTTGGCTTTAACTTAAATATAAATAGTATTTATAATTCATGGTGGATAAAATTTGCTGTTACTAGAAGATCTTGTTAGTCTCATAAAAATGCATTTGAAGCTCTCATTAATGCCCCAAATTAATTGATATTATCAATTTAAGTAATTCAACTTTTTATATATTTTTGAGTATTGCCTGCAAAATGCCAATAGAAATTGTCCAGAAATGGTTTTTACAGTTACAAAAATGTTACCAAAGATGGTTTAACTTAACCAAGTTGGGAAGTGAAATTCACATGTCATTTATGAAGAACCTCAATTTCTCCCCAAAATATTAATATAAAATTATTATATTAAATAAAACCATAGCATTATATTAGGTCTCAAAGTAAAATACATATATATTACATAAATTTTATATATTTTACTGTATCTTTTATCATATATATAAAAGTATTATATCTATTCTTATATACATCATACATAAAAAATTATACATATATGATAAAAGATAAACTGAGGCACATTAAAATTTTCAAGAGTTTATTTAAGCATACATCTATTCAAATAAGGGAGTGCCAAGCCAAAGGTGGCTAAGCACACTCCAGGAACAAAATCTAGTGGGCTCATGTCAAGGTTACATGGAGAAGAAGCTGAAGCAAAGCAAAAAATGTATTTAATTGGCTATAGCTTAAGCAGTTGTCTTATTTGGGAAAGCCTACTTGGATGTTTGTGATTGTGTTTTCTAAGTTTTGTTTTCTCAGATTCAAGTGCATTGATTCTAGCTTAAGTTTTAGTTTGATTACATACGCTACCAAGGCATTAGGGCCACCTCAGCTTAATTACTTCCTTGTTTAAGTCCCTTAATACACACACACATATATGCACATAATTTTATATATATATGTATATATGTATACACACACACACACACATAAACAATATATATAAAGCCATAAATTCCAGCATTAGTTGAAATTAACTTTATCTTTCCACAAGTGCTATAAAATCATCAATAAAAGCTTTCCCAATCACATAAATTAGAAATTTACCTCCAGAATATACTTTGTGTTAAAAATCTTTGCTATAGCTCAATTATCATCAGAGCAAGAAATTTTATGCTTTGTTGCATACAACAGTAGTAAAAGTCTGTTTTTATATTGGGTCTTATCATATAAACAAAGAATTCATACTCGTCACCTAATTTACTTCTCCGAGTTATCCTGTGAGGCAGTAATAGCATGCAACATTTTTATTTTCTACATAGTTTCACAGTAAACCAATGATTTATCCAAAACCACTTGGTTAATTTTGGTGGGTCAAGCAGGAGGGAGGATTGCTGGACTGCTGTCTTCTCTGAGGTCTATGTCCTGCCCTTCTTCAGTTTTGTTGCATTTTATAGAAAACCCTTCATCTTTTTTTTTTTTTTTAAGCCCTTGCTTCCAACCTTCCAGGTGAGAAGCTGAAACCAATGACTGGAGTGTTAGAGGAAGGAGAAACCAGATTCTTTCTCCATTTTCTCTTTCCTGTGGTGTCTCTGGTTGTAGTTGGTTCCTCTGTGGCTCCCACTCCTGACCACAGCTATCCATCATGATTCCAGCAGCTGTGGAGTCGCCATGATTTCTGGATTCAAGTAACACCACCTGTTCTCATTGCCCTTCTAGTCCTACTGGTGACAACAGCTTCATAAGCACTAACAAAAAGTAGCCATTTTAAGGTGTTGTTTGAGAATTCAGATTAAGCATAGATTATTGTGATTTACATAATTATGGATTTGAAATTATTGATTTTGGATTGTAAGAACTTCTAATTTATGTATGTATATACATGGTATGTATATATAGCTTTATATAATATATACATTTTTATGTGTATATATATACTTTTCTAATATCTTTAGATTTTAAACTTTAGGAACTTAAGAAAAATAATATTCTAGAATTTTTATGTTTAGAAAGATACATTTCTTGTTTATGATTGTAAAATATGTTCCCGATAAAAATATATACATATATACCAGTAAAAGATTTCATTACTTTGGATCTACATAACAGAATGATGCTAGGATCTTCAGATATATAGAAAATTCTTTGGGAAACATAACGTAAATTAGGTAATTTTCTTTTTATGTAACTAACTTTTGGAGACGAGCTAAACTACTGCATAATTGTCCTGATTTGGTTATCTTTAAAGTCCTTATTTATTTATCTGTTCCAGTATTATGTCTTTAAGGATCCTTTTAGGATCACCTACAGAAGTTTCAAATAATTAAACAAATAAATAAATAAATAAGAAATGCTGAAAAAGGTACCTGAAGAAGGATACATTTTGTCTAAGGCTGAAGAGGAAGAAAAGTCCCAAAACCAAAAGCAGAGCAAAACGGAAGCTGGAGACAAGTCGACAGATAGAATTGGACAGAAATAAATTCTATCCTTCCTGGGTCAAACACAAAAGAAAGTAAAAATGATGAAGACAGGGATCTCGGTAACTATGAAAATTTGTAGTAATTTCAGGAGCTATTAGAGAAAGCAAATTTCAAGTTCTGAATCACAAAAAAAATTAGCAGTCAGTTGGGACTCTAAATTAATGAAAGACTAATTTATTCCAACTACAACTGCCTTCCATGTTGTAGAAGCGTACTCTTCTGACTCTATTCCAAGTAAAATCAGATTTCAAAATTTAGCCAAAATGGAACACAAAAGAACATTATGTAAATAGCACTTTTGTTTCAATTCTTTCAAGAATCCCTAGGTTCCATAGCAGTAAAGGCTACATATGTGGGATAAGTCTTTTAATATATATACATAAAACACAAACGTTCACTGTAACAATAGCCATCCTTGATTTGACCTTCTGTAATGTACCCACTGCATTTATGCAGAACTAGAATGGGGCTTTGTAAATAATCCAACAAACTGCAAAGGTAGGAGTCTTTTTGTGGAATTCAAGATGTTAATATTTCCTTTCTAACTAGATTAACTCCACATGTTTTCTGCTGCAACTAATCTTCTTCCTGTGAAATTAGGCATGGTCTGACTCATTCTTTATTTTCTGAACAGTGACAGTTTACTCCAGAGTAGCCCTCATTTCACAAAGCCTCAGGCTCCTGGCCCTTGCTGTGCACCCAGCATTTTTTCTGATTTTTGTTAGCAAAGGTGTGGAATTATGGGAGAAAACCCTTACATCCTAGTGTAGAGGCTAAGGAGATTGGTATGTCATCTCAGGAGGGGTAGGCTTTAGCTAGTATGTGTAGCGGGAAATAATTTCTTAGGTATCTACAGAAAGTTTAGTATGGATAAAGTACCCCCAAACATATCTGAGAATAATGAGATAAGATTTATGTTAATTGATAATGTCCTAAATGTTAGAGTTTGATCCCTACTTACAATCTTGCTAATCCTTACAAAGAGAAGGTGACTAATACAACCCCGAATTGAACACGAGAAGTAGTCACACAGCTAACAGGTAGTAGGGCAGAGAATCAATCCCAACTTTCAGGGTTCGAAAGGCAACCACTTGGAAATGCAGACTCTCCATCATCTGCCTCTCAAAGTGGCCTTTACAGAGGCAGAGTAGAGATCACCGAGACTTCTGAGATCTGTGAACTGATGCTGGGAAAGGGGAAGTGACTATTAAGGCCTCAAAGCCTAGAGGCAGAGTCTGAACTGCAACCTGGCTCAAAGGATGCCCGATTCAGTGCTAATTTTCCTCCATCACTCAATTCACTTAGAGAATTTAGCTGAAGACCCATCTGACAAGGTCTCCCTAGGTAGAAGGAAGGATGAACAGAAGAGGGAGAGAAAGGAGAGAGGTGAGAGCTAAAGTGTGAATTCTTTACAGGATTTCTACATTTGTTTTTGTACTAATAACACCTAGCATGGTGTCTTCAACATAGTGGTAGTAGGTATTTAATAATATTTAACAAATGAATAAATAAATGAAGAGCTAGACAGATGATAGATGACAGATGGATAAATAGATATAAAGACTATCTGACTGGGTATCCGGACAGTCTCGTTTAGTTCTGTCCTACCTCCCATTTCAACAGTTATTCTAGCAAAATTTCCTCACTTTTCGGGCTTGATTTCTCTCACGTATATAATAAAAGAGGTGGTTTAATTATGTTTTAAAATGTTTCCAAACTGGAGTGCACCATCTCTAGAGAGCCTGTTTCTCGGAGGACTTTCCATCGTAGGACAATGGTCTGGCCATGGACTTTCTGGTCATGTGAGGACATCAGTTATGTCAGGTGTGTGATCACAAAGTTCCAGCAGCCTGGTGGAGACAGCAGTAAGACATCCCAGGTCCTTAATGTTTGCTAAGCCGCTGTTTGTTTCTCACTCATTCTTTCAGCAAGGAGTCGGTAAAGGACCTCTAGGTGAAAATGCTGGATTAGCAAGAAGTTCAAAACAATAGTAACTAGTGTTCTAATGGAGTTGCATATAAGGTGTCAGAAAAAAAAAAAAAAGAAAACTTAATGGTATTTCTCGATAAATTGGGGAAGTTGACATTTGAATTTGAAGGGAGAGCGGCAAGGAGAAAGAGCAGCCCCAGCCAAGGAAGTGCCATGACGTGGTATCTTGGGAGGATGCCGACCCTGCGAGGGGACCAAGAGAGTAGATGCAGGTGAAGCTGCACACCTAGGCAGGGCCCATGGCCTGAAGAGCCCTGTAAGCCAATCTAGGGTTTTCCGTTATCGTTTGGTTGTAAGCAATCACTTGAAAACTTTTTGAAGACAAGTGACATGATTGCACAGGCAGACCTGGGAGATATTACAGGTGTGGTTCGAGACTACTGCAATAAAGCAAACATCGGAATAAAGTGAGTCACCTGATTTTTTTGGTTACTCAGTGCACACAGAAGTTACATTTATGCTATACTGTGATCTGTTAAGTATGCAATGGCATTATGTCTAAAAGAACAATGTACATACCTTAATTAAAAAATAGTGGTAAGTCAAAGAAAGACAAATACATAATATTATTTATACATGGAATCTGAAAAAAATGACACAGGTGAACTTATTTATTAAACAGAAACAGACTCACAGACATAGAAAACAAACTCATGGTTACCAAAGAGGAAAGGGGGGAGGGATAAATTAGGAGTTTGGGATTAAAAGATACAAATTACAATATACAAAATAGATAAACAACAAGGTCCTACCATGTAACACAGGGAACTATATTCAATATCTTGCAATAACCTATAAAGAAAAAGAATATATGTATAATTGAATCACTATGCTGTACACCAGAAACTAATGTAACATTGTAAATCAACTATACTTTGATAAAAAAAAAATAGTGGTGTTGGAAAAATGGCACCAGTAGACTTGCTCAATACAGGGTTGTCACAAACCTTCAATTTTTAAAAAATTTAATATCTGCAAAGCAAAATGAAGTGAAGAAACCATAAAACAAGTCCTCCCTCTGTACATTTGGAAAAATCTATATGGCAACCAGTGGAAGGAGGATGACTGGATGGAAAAGAGCTGAGTTACTGGAACGGACAGGGCAAGAGAGACTAAAGACCTGAACTAGGACCATGGCTTAGGAATGGAGTTTATATGAGACTGTGCCATGATCAACAGGACGCAAGCTTCTTGTCAATTGCCATTCGCATAGTAACTTGGCATGTTTTATACTGAGATAAATTTTCTGGAACAAAATCAAATGTGCAAAAGGCTGAAAATGTAAGTAAATAACAGCTAATACAATTACATCAATGCTTTGAGAAAATATTTTAACATGTTAGTTCCTCTTTTATCCACAGGGATACCTTCCAAGACCCCCAGTGGATGCCTGAAACCACAGATAGTACCAAAACCTATAGGTACTATGTCTTTTCCTGTATGTGTGAACCTATGATAAAGTTGAATTTATAAGTTAGGCACAGTAAGGGATTAACAATAATAACTGATAAAGAAACAGAACAAGTACAACAATATACAGTAATGACATAAGTTATGTGAACGTGGTCTCTCTTGCTCTCTTAAAATATCTTATAAATTTAATGCCTTTTCTATCTTAACTAAGTACTTATCACACACTGTGGCCATAACTTTTGCAGTTTGAATTTCGACAGCAAAACGTGCACAACTTATTTTTCTTCTTTACAATTGCATAGCAAGAAGATTCATTCTTACCACAGGTCTTAGCAATCTTAGCATGTGTTGTTTTTCCTTTTCTTTTCCTATTAGGTTGAAAATGTTCACACTTCCACTTAAAGGAAGTGTTTCACGGCTTCTCTTTGACATTTCTCAACTGCCAACATCCCTACTCTTGCACTTTGGGGCAATTATGAAGTAAAATAAGGGTTTCTTGAACACAAGCACTGAGATGCCTTGACAGTGGATCTGATAGCCTAGATGACCACTCAGCGCAATTTAAAACTTATGAATTGGTTATTTCTGGAATTTTTCATTTAATATTTTTGGACCATGGTTGACAGTGGGTAACAGACTATGGAAAACAAAACCTCACATGATGGGGCTACCATACTGTCTTCTTGATGACATGGTGTGTGTGGTCGCCGATGACTTAAACTAGAATGAAATGTAACAGAACTCCATACTGGCAAGGTTCAGTGGAACCTATTGACAAACTCAGTGCAAATATACTTTTCTAAGACTAGACTTCCTTGTCATTCATTATTTGTCAGCCCTTTAAGGAACTACAGTTGACCCTTGAACAATGTGGGGGTTAAGAGCACTGACCTTCTGCACAGTAAAAAAAAATTGGCATATAATTTTGACTTTCCCCAGAACTTAAGTAATAATAGCCTACTGTTGATCTTACCAATAACATAAATAGTTGTTTAATATATATTAAATATATTAGGTACTGTATTTGTACAATAAGGTAAGCTAGAGGAAAGAAAATCTTATTAAGAAAATCATAAGGAAGGGGAAATAATTTATAGTACTGTATTTATTGATACCATAAGTGTATCTTGTCTGTTTACAAGATGTACATCTGTCAGTAGCTGTATCAATAGTGTCTTGTATGATACAAAACACTGTAGATGTGATACTGATTACTAATACTAGATGTCAAAAATGTGGAAAAGAAATTTATATTTATCTATAGGTATAATGTGCATTGATAAAGAAAAAGCAACAGTGTGATTGTTTTATGGTATCCTAGTGTAATCAGCATGATTGCTTCATGGAAGCCTAGCATATACACTGATGAATGAATCATTATAAATGTTTATAGCATTCAGTATTATAGTCATAGTCATAATAAAATATTGGAAACATTGTTACTTCTTAAAAAAAACCATTTACTTGTGATGATAGGTTTCTCTAATTATGACAGAGAGAGGCATTCTGTACAGTAATGTAATACTTTGAAAGCAAAATTATAAAACAATAAGAAAACTAATTATTAATTTTATATTGATTATCACTCACCTTATGCCTGTGTAAGGATAGACTATCCACCTCAATAAAAGACTTTTGCACAATGTTCTACACAATGAATGTTTAGGCAATAAAGATGATTATGGCATATGAACTTCTCATACGGTTCTTTTTGTATGGGTGGATTTTCCCACAGACACATACACAACAGATAAGTTTATAAATTGTGCAGCATGGTGATTATTTACTATTCATTAAGTGGAAGTGAATCATTTTAAAGGTTTTCATTTTTTTTTAATTTATTCATTTATTTTATTTTGGAGGGGAGAAGTAATTAGGTTTACTTATTTATTTATTTTAAGAGGAGGTACTGGGGATTGAACCCAGGACCTTGTGTATGCTAAGCACACACTCTACCACTTGAACCATGCTCTCTCCTTCATTCTGTCTTTATACTGAAGTAGGCTGAGGAGGAGAAGGGAGAGTAAGGGGTTGATCTTGCTGTCTCTGGGTTGGGAAGCAGATGTAGGGGAGGCAGGAGATGCAGACACACCCGGTGCAACTTTACAGAAATACATCAACATTTCCGTCTGAAATTTTCGCTTTTTCATTTTTCTAAAAGTGTTGCTACATGGTACCAATTCTTCTTCCAGTTTCAGTGCACATACCGTAGAAAGGTCCATGCCATAAAATAAGTCAAACACAGTCTTAAATAATCAGAACTCTCTGTCTGATTGCCTGATATCAATTTGTTTTCTACACTGCTTCTTCTATGTCTTCTTCCTCATGGTCTGACACTGGTTCAGAAGCATTCATCTCCATCAAGTTGTCCTCTCTTATTTCCTCTGGTGTGGTGTCTATTAGTCTTGAATTTCTCCAAGATACTTATCTTGAAATACTTCACCCCTCATTTTTTTTTTTTTGCCATATCCACAGTCTCTCATGATTTCTTTGATTGCCTCTGTCCTAAATCCGGTGAAGTCATGCACAACATCTGGACATAGTTTTCTCCAGCAGGAATTTGTTGTTTCAGGCTTAATCGCTTTCAAACTTTTTTTTTTTTTTCTTGTAACAATGATGGCATCTTCAATGGTGTAATCCTTACAGACGTCAATGATGTTCTTTTGGGGTTCTATTCTATAGCACTGACAATGCTTTCCATACAGGGCCATGTGTAATGCACCTTAAAACACTTTACCAACCCCCTGATCTAGAGGCTGGATTAAAGATGTCATGTTTGGGAGCAGGTAGACCAGTTTGACACCTTAAATGTTGAAGATGTCACTTCTTCGTGGGATTCTGGGTGGCCAGGGGCATTGTCCAATATCAAAAGATCTTTAATAGGCAATCTTTTACTGGAAAGTTGCCTCCTGACTTCAGGGACAAAGCACCAATGGAACCAACCCAGAAAAGAGATTCGCATTCCAAGCTTCTTGTTGTACAACCAGAATACTGGCAGCTGGTGTTTATTTTTCCCCTTCAAGGCTAGGGCTTAGCAGCTTTGTAGATAAGGGCAGTCCTGATCATAAATCCAACTGCATCCAACTCCACAAAATAGTGCGTTTAGCCTACCCCATAAATCCCAGTGCCTACTTCTCTCCCTTACTAACAAGTGTCATTTGTAACACTTTTTTTCAGAATATGGCACATTCATCTGCATTTAAAAAAAAAAACTATTTAGGCAGATATCCTTTCTCCTCAATGATTTCCTAATGGCATTTGGGAACTCTGCTGCTGCCTCTCGGTCAATAGAAGCTGCTTCTCCTGTTATCTTGACATTTTTTAAGCCAAATTGCTTTCTACAGTGATCAAACCACTTTTGCTGGCACTTAATTCCCCAATTTTTGATCCTTCACCTTCCTTATAAATTGTGATTTAATGACTTCCCTTTTTCTATAGGTATGACTTTTTCATAGCAAACCTGCATTTAAATAAAAGCTGTATTTTCAGTACAAGATAAAAACTATTTTGCAAAAGTAGATGTTTTTACACCTGCTATAGTATCTGTAGCAATGGCTCCATGGATTTCCTTTTCTTTTTCCTTCTTCTTCTTCTCCTTCTTCTCCTTCATTCTTCTCCTTCTCCTTCTTTCTTCTCCTTCTCCTTCTCCTTCTCCTTCTCCTTCTCCTTCTCCTTCTCCTTCTCCTTCTCCTTCTCCTTCTCCTTCTCCTTCTCCTTCTCCTTCTCTTCTCCTTCTCCTTCTTCTTCTTCTTCTTCTTCTTCTTCTTCTTCTTCTTCTTCTTCACAATAATCCTGATGCTGGATTCACTTATCTTGAAGTGATGGGCAGCCACAGCTGCAGACCTCAATCTAAGGCACATGTCAAGCAATCCACTTGTCCTTGTAATGTCATGACTTTTCTCTGCTTCTTGGGAGCACTTCCAGCATGACTAGTGGCACTTTATATGGGTCCCAGGGTGTTATTTAGTATCTGGTACTGCGAGAAACCTGAGGAAAAAATATGTGATCACTGCAAGAGGTCACTTTTTATTGAGATATGCAATTTACCTGAGAGATGAACTGCACATGCGGAGATGATTACCATCACATGGTGTTTCTCGCAGATACAACACCTGAGCTCACTGCAATAGCAACAAGAATGGCTACAGAGTTATGATAATAGTACAGTATGCACTACACTTAATTTTATGTAGTTATGAGTTAACACTGTATCTCTGTATCTTTACATTTGTTTACATTTCTTTGGACTATGAATGGCCTCGTGAGTGGTCTTTAAGTGTTTGTTGGAGAACTTTAATGCTCTGTAATAGATTTCTGTATATGTTATGGTAGTAAATGATAAAATAGACTAGTACCTACATATATTTTATGCATGCATGACATACCTAACTTTTTGTTAATTTTTTTATATTTCTAGACTATGCAGTGTACAAGTTTTTCCAAATTGTTGCAAATCTCAAAAAAAGTTTTCAATATATTTATAGAAAACAAAGTTACATGTAAGTGGACCCACACAATTCAAACCTGTGTTGTTCAACGGTCAACAATACTTGTGCTTGATTTGGAAAAAAAACAAATCAATATTCAGCATATCATTATAGAAATTTGTTTCAATGTAAATATTTTTCAGTTAAATTTACCAAATTATGAAATAACTTTTTCTCAAAATTATATGAAAGTATTTTTATCTCAGATTCAAAATTCTGCTGTTTTCCAATTTGTGCACTTGAAAAAAATAGTTACATTACTAAAAAGAGTGTTGTGGTGTATGCTATATGCTATAAAATTTCTCATATTCTAAATTATTTCCAGTTTTAAGAAGCTGAGAGAGAACATGATTTAAAATATGTATATTATACTTTTCAAAGGTAATTTATCAGTAACTGTTTTCTTATCTAGTTAACCTTTCTCCACTTTCTTCACAACCAAATCACTTAACTAATTTTATTCATTTCTCTCTTTGATTGGGGTTAATATTTCAGATGCTGTTGATGAACTTTTTCCCCCCAAATATTCTCTTTTTTTAATGGTGGTTCTAAGGATTGAACCCAGGACCTCATGCATGCTAAGCTTGCATTCAATCACTGAGCTATCCCATCCCCCTTAAATATTCTTCTTTATCTGTATGTTTTTCAAGCTTATACCATCTTTTTAAATGTTCCATAAATGCCCTTCAGTCTACTTGTATCCTTTCACTAATGAGATTCACAGACTTTGAAAAGACAGTCCAGTTGATATTAAAACAAACCTAAATAAAAAGATTTCCCTTTCATTATTTCATCGTATGATAACTCTAAAATTGTATTTCTCTCTTTTACTATCATTTTACTTGGAAATGCCTAGATGATTTGATTCTTATTTTCTGTCACAGGTAGAACTCTGATGGTATAACCATATTTTAGATTATTTAGAATAACCATTATTCCATCACTTGAAGTTGGTTATTTTCATCAAATAGTATCAATCTAATAGTCTTTGAGTCAAAGTAATGGATGAGTTTACTGAAAACACAACTCTTTTTCTCATTCTGCTAGACAAAATATACTTTATAATCATAAACGTGGAACTCAAGACCTCAATCTGATTCTGAGAAGGCAAAATGAATGTGCCCTTGGGAGTTGGACACTTGGAGATATGGCAAATTACCTTGTCCAAGCACTGGGAAACTGTACTTTGGGAAAACTCCTGGAGCATATAAGCTACATGAGCTCATTTGTCTCCTGTGGGCTTGTCTCTCAATGGCTTGGCTGTGGGCCCACTAAAGGAAAAGAAGAAACTTCTCTCAAAATTGCACAGCATTTGCACTTCTGAAACCTTGTTTTATTTCCGTTAAATGGTTATCAAACATTATTGACAAAAGCCAGATGACTTTATTACTTACTGTTAGAGACTGTGTTTATATATATTATGACATATAATGTCATAATTTTCTATATCATGTAGGCAATCACATGTGATTAAATCTTTGGGTGAAATAGTTTTCTTTTTAATGAACTGTCAATAGTCATCTTTCATACTAGGTAGATTTTTCATATAATATAGCTTGTTAGTAAAGAACACAAAAAATAATTATGGATGCCTATCCTTATTTTGAGTTCATAAAAAAGGCCATAATATGTGTAACTCACTATATTTATTAGACATACCTGACCAGAAAGCTAGAATAAGTTATTTATAGATCAAGTAAAATTAATATAACATTATTTTTAAATTTTGTTGCTTTTTTGAAAAAAAGATTAATTATTTTTAGAAAAGTAATTTTTGACTAAAGATCAATAATATAGCACACTTAAGGTTACACACTCTACCACTTATTTCTTCAATTGATGTCTAAGTCTAGTCAAAAATGAAAAATAAATAGGTTTTTATAAGAACATCTAGAAATGTTTAGGGATGGTCCAAAATTTCCAAATCTCTTTATAAGTAAGGGCTTACAAGAGTGAATGAAGTAATTAAAGCAATTTCTATTATTCATACATCTGACATTTGTTCCTCATTATACACAAGATATTGTCTGAGCAAATTCTCTGGCTTAGAGAGGAACTTTTAACATATCCACACTAAGGTATTAATTATTGAAAGAACAATGAGTTATCAACTAAATGAAAAGAAGAACCCTCAGATACTAGAAATATTTTAGAATTGAAAGAATTTAGGGGAGCTTCCTGATACCCTGGAATTTCTATAATCTAACTACCTACCTATAAATAAGAATATCTTTCTCTAGCACATGTCCAGAAAAATAGAGTTTGGCTTTCTTTGGTACATATTTTTTTCTCCCTTCCTGCTCCCCTAGGAAAATGTAGTATATCTAGGACCAGGTTATTTCCTTTAGCTAGGTTTTCTAGCTCCAGAGAGGTTTCAAATATGAACATTCCCTCAAAGTAACAGAAATACCACCAATTCACAAGGCCATGCATTTGAAGATCAAAATCAGTAGGCAAGACTTCATCACATTGTAACTCCAGCAGAATGGAACAGATTAGAGCTTATAATTACCTAGAATTCCAGGAAAAAAAGGAGCAGAAACAGAAAGTATGAAGACAAAGAACAATCTTGATTCTGTTATCACTGGATAGTCTCCGTGGAAGACGATCTCAAATAGGACATGGTGACCTTGAACCATTCATGCTGTGCTCCATGGTTCCTAGAGGAGTGAACATTTGGTTCTGGGCAATTTTTGTAGAGAAGGGGAATAAAGCCCTGGGGGCAGGTGATGGGAGGGGATGCGAGTACAGGTGGCTGCAGACTGCATGCCATGGGCATCCAATGAGAAAACTTTGTCTCTGCACAAACAGTCAGGCTTGGATGTGGCTGTCATGCCGACAACAACTAAGTGAGTATTCTTTCTGAACAATATAAAATTTCTTCTTTGGTGGCCAGAAATCTCAGAGCCAAATCTGCAGACCTACTTTCAGTAACTATCTAGGAAATTATGACATATTTATCCTTACACAAATTTTCCTGATATGTTCTTTGTAATTCTAACTCTATTTTCCATGGTCCTAAATTATTATTTTCTTTTTATCCCATTTTATTTTATTGTTTGTCATCTAATAAATGGCTTTAATCTGTTTGTAGACTTGAAACAAAAGTTTCAGACATATCTCAGTCATTAACAAAATAAAAACATGATAACAACATTCTGCTACTCCGTGGCTTTTCTGCTTCTTTAGAATGCCTCAAAGAGGTTAAACCAACAAAACTTGGTCAAATTAACAATATTTTTGTAGCAGAAAAACCAATCCTCTACATCCCATTTATTGGTCTTAATTTTAAAGAGGAATATACTTAAGTTTCTAAGTCCAGTTGTGATTGAGGCTGCACAACAGAAAGCACAGGTTATAAAGCACTAGCTTTTATTTTCCTTCTTGAATATACTAATCAGCTTTCCATAGTGACTATTCACTATGGATGTTCAGCCTTTGACCTCTCCCGTGCAAGAATGACCAGCCTCAGGATACAGAGATTTCTATTTTATTAAAATATACTAATAATGTATACAATGTATACATATATAATGTATATATAATAATGTATACAATATATTTAATATATCAATGATATAATATATTAATAATAATAAATAATTATATTATGATAATATAATATAATAATAGAATACAATATATTATTATATGCTATCACGTTATATTATACTGTATATATTTAATATAATGTTTTTCATATAAGATGTTTAATACAATTTATATATTTAAAATATTCTTAATAGATAATTGGGATTTAGTTTCTTCTCACAAATGTTCCTGCCTTTCTTCCTCTGGACTTCTTGATTTCCTGACACCTCCCCCCTTCCATCTCTCATCTTACTCCAAATCTTTTGTAAATAAGCAACATGATGAAAGATAATTATTATTAATAAAGCTATTTTTTTAGTTAACTATGCCTTCATGACAGTCACCAGATCAAAATATCTCCTCACCAAGACTAGCCAAATTGCTGCCCAGAGCCAGAAAAACTGATGATGAGTCATACGAGATAATGGTGTCTGACCAAGGGTGAGAAGCAGAATTCCCCCGTACCCTTGAGACTGCTCAGAGGCAGAGAGGCAGGCCAAGAGCTATCTCTGGACTTGCACATACCTCTGTCTGAATCTCAATTCTTCCAGCTCCTCAGCATGGACACTAGGACAAACTCCTTAACCTCTTGGAGATTCAATTTCCTCATCATTGAATGAGTATAATGCATTTTAGGGTATATATAGTATATGCTCAGTTAAATGTTTCCTTAAAAGCTCCAAATGTCTGAAAAATATATTTCCAAAATGACACACTTAGAATTATGTTATTATTCACTGAAAAAAAATTTCTGTGTGCAAGCACTATACCAGCTGCCTGAGATATAGAAATGGAATCCATATCTTTATCCTCAGATCCAAAGAGTTAATATAGATGGGTCTATAAATAACTGATTACAGTACTTGTCATTAAATGTCCTAAGACATCTTAGAGGTCAGGGATAGACTATGATATTATAATCATTTTGTATTCAGGAAGTATGATGGTTAATTTTATGCGTCAACTTGACAGATCACAGGGTATCCAGGTTAAACATTATTTCTGAGTGTGTCTGTGAGGGTATTTCCAAAAGAGATTAATTAAGAGATGAATGAGTGAAATCAGTAAAGAAGATTGCCCTCACCAATGTGAGTGGACATCATCTAATCCTTTGAGAAGAAAAGAGAAACGTAGGTGGAAGGAGGAGGAATTTTCCCCTCTTTTCTTCTTGCCCAACAGATTGAGCTGGGACATCTAAGCTCATCTTCTGCTCTCAGACTGGGATTTATACCAGTTGGCTCCCTTGGTTCTCAGGCCTTCAGATTCAGATCTAATTACACTACCAGGTTGTCTGGGTCTTCAGCTTTGCAGACAAGAGATCACGGGACTTCTCAGCCTTTGTAACTGCATCAGCTAGTTCCTCAAAATAAATCTCCTACTGGTTCTGTTTCTTTGGAGGTCCTTGACAAATACAAGATGCTAGGAAAGCTTATCCTATGTGGGAATCAAGACTCTCTCCCACAGGGTTATTAAGTTGGATATTTAAAGATCAAAACAGGACAGGAATAAAAGTATCTCTTTGTTAGTTGCTCTATCTTAGTACAACTAATTGCCCTGGTTGAAAGAAAAATTGAAGCCCAATGCCATCCTCCCCTTAAGCCTGCTACATTTCAAATACTGAAATCAGCAGGCATGAGAGAGAAAGATACAGAGGAGTCCATTTACCTACCCAGACACAGCGTGAGAGTCAGAGAAAGCCACCAGAACTGAAGAGGAATCCCCAACTTTGCTTACCAATTCTGCAACACTGTACCAAAAAAAAAAAAAAAAAAAAGGAGGAAATGACAATGAGAAATCCTGAAGCCTGGATGCCTCACTTTGAAACTATATCCAATGATTGCAGCCCAGCGGCACACCCACTGATAACTGTGTGCAATCAAAATCTCTGAATTTGAATAATCAGATTAATCTCTTTCCTTGGGTGAAAGGTGGAGGGTAGGGAGAGAGGGCTGCTAAGAAACAGGTGAGCACAGGCAGTGTGCGTACATAGGGAGAAGCAGACAAAGTCTTCCCTCCAATCAGATACAAAGCTGGCATAATCAATTATCATCCTGCATTATCACCTTGGAATTGCTGACAAAAATTTAATCAGTTAGTCTAAGAAAGAAATGGAAAATTTTATTCAAGCCAAATTTGAAGATTATAATCCAGGAAGAGCACCTCAGAAAGCGCTGAGCACTGTTCTGCTCATTAGAAATCAAGGCAGAGCTATACAAGTTTTTTGAGACAGAGGGCTCTACATCAAACGATGTGTTATTGACATTTTACGTAATTCAGATCTAAGCATCATCCTGGTGGGTCATGTGACTCCTTACAAGATCAAGAAAGAATGTTATCTTTTAAGGAGTTGTCTTGCTGATGCTGGGAGAATATTTTCCTTGATGGTTGAGCAGGTAATCCTGCTGATGGGGGAGGTTTGGTCTGGTCAATGCTTAATGCAGATGCACAATGCACGGTGAAGGGAGAGAGGAGGCCAAAGAGCAGACAAAATTTTTATATTTTTAAATTTTTCTTGTCTTGCCACAAAATATGAATTTTATTACACAGAATTATTAAATGTTATCAGGAAGATATCTACAGAACTCAAAATATTTTATTTGAGTCTCATTACACGACAGTGCTTTCTTCTTAAAATGAATAACTATACAAACTAGACTAAACATTTATTATAGTTCAGTGTAGACTTCAGGAAAAGTCCTAGATGGTATCAGGGGCAGTGGGGGAACTGATGGGACACATCTTTACTTTCACAGCGATTCAAGTCATTCCACTATAACTGGGAAATACGTCTGCCAGAAACTGAAACACAAAGTATTAATGTTGGAGACAGTGGGAAAAATAACCAGAAGAGATCTTATACAGTGCTTTGCTGAAATATAAAGGCACACTATGTCTGCGACATCATACTATCAGAATAAAAAATGATGGTGGTTCCTTTGTATTTTGGAGGCAAATACAGTGAGAAGGAACAGACTCCAACAGCAGAGGAAAACAAGGAACTAGAATAACTCAGGATTGAGGGACTGGAGGGAGGGTTAGAAACCTGAAAAGAGATCAGAAAATCATGAATGAACTTGGATCAAGGGACTCACTCCTTTAGCAGGCAGGGTCAAATTTCTGCATCTGTGAGATCTGGAAGCAGATTCAATGGATCCATGCAAGTCACCTTGTAAGAACCCCGTTGACGTCTCCCCTCTGCTGTCAGATCTTTTTGGCCCCGCCTGAATCCTAAGGCCTCCAAAACTTGTTCTATTTCCCAGCTGCAGAGAACTCAGTCATAGAAACAAGTGCTTGTTAGGCTGTTACCAATCCCTTGCCTCCACCTCTATCTCATTTTCTGTTAACACCACCAGAAGCCCGTCTTCTAGAGGGCTACCTTTAGGCCAGGACTTGATTGCACCTGAGTTCCTTATCTACTTTAGATATTAACTCCTTATCATATGCCTGATTTTAAAATATTTTCTCCATTCCATAAGTTATCATTTCCTTTTGTTGATTGTTTCCTTTTTGGTGTGGAAATTTTGTGGTTTGATGGCGTCCTCCCCATTTATTTTTGCTTTTCTTGCTATCCTTTTGTTGTCAGATCCAAAAAAAATCCGTGCCAAGACCAGTGTCAAGGAGATTCTCATTTTCATGAGGATCTATTTAGCAAGTAATTTGCGGCCAACACTGATAATATCTTGTCTAATGTCCATTATTCATTTTTTTTTCACTCACAGCATTCTGTTTTCCTGTAAGATGGCAACATATCCAGTTTAAAATACTTAGCTTTGCAGAATTTGATGCCACGAGTGTTAGAGCAGGCGGACAGCTAGATATGAGCAGAGAAAGGGGGACGCAGACCAAATGGCAGAAAGCTATATATCTTGTGAACAATGGGGG